>NC_134354.1:3207303-3313297 GCF_048569485.1 Anomaloglossus baeobatrachus | reverse complement strand
AGCCCTGCAAGAGACGTCACATGACCCCACACACAGTGCCAGCCCTGCAAGAGACGTCACATGACCCCACACACAGTGCCAGCCCTGCAAGAGACGTCACATGACCCCACACACACACAGTGCCAGCCCTGCAAGAGACGTCACATGACCACACACACACACAGTGCCAGCCCTGCAAGAGACGTCACATGACCCCACACACACACACAGTGCCAGCCCTGCAAGAGACGTCACATGACCCCACACACACACACAGTGCCAGCCCTGCAAGAGACGTCACATGACCCACACACACACACAGTGCCAGCCCTGCAAGAGACGTCACATGACCCCACACACACACACAGTGCCAGCCCTGCAAGAGACGTCACATGACCCCACACACACACACACAGTGCCAGCCCTGCAAGAGACGTCACATGACCCCACACACACACAGTGCCAGCCCTGCAAGAGACGTCACATGACCCCACACACACACACACACACACACACACACAGTGCCAGCCCTGCAAGAGACGTCACATGACCCCACACACACACAGTGCCAGCCCTGCAAGAGACGTCACATGACCCCACACACACACAGTGCCAGCCCTGCAAGAGACGTCACATGACCCCACACACACACACACACACACACAGTGCCAGCCCTGCAAGAGACGTCACATGACCCCACACACACACACACACAGTGCCAGCCCTGCAAGAGACGTCACATGACCCCACACACACACACACAGTGCCAGCCCTGCAAGAGACATCACATGACCCCACACACACACACACACAGTGCCAGCCCTGCAAGAGACGTCACATGACCCCACACACACACACACACAGTGCCAGCCCTGCAAGAGACATCACATGACCCCACACACACACACACAGTGCCAGCCCTGCAAGAGACGTCACATGACCCCACACACACACAGTGCCAGCCCTGCAAGAGACGTCACATGACCCCACACACACACAGTGCCAGCCCTGCAAGAGACATCACATGACCCCACACACACACACACACAGTGCCAGCCCTGCAAGAGACGTCACATGACCCCACACACACACACACACACACACAGTGCCAGCCCTGCAAGAGATGTCACATGACCACACACACACAGTGCCAGCCCTGCAAGAGACGTCACATGACCCCACACACACACACACAGTGCCAGCCCTGCAAGAGACATCACATGACCCCACACACACACACACACACAGTGCCAGCCCTGCAAGAGACATCACATGACCCCACACACACACAGTGCCAGCCCTGCAAGAGACGTCACATGACCCCACACACACACAGTGCCAGCCCTGCAAGAGACGTCACATGACCCCACACACACACACACAGTGCCAGCCCTGCAAGAGACGTCACATGACCCCACACACACAGTGCCAGCCCTGCAAGAGACGTCACATGACCCCACACACACACACACACACAGTGCCAGCCCTGCAAGAGACGTCACATGACCCCCACACACACACAGTGCCAGCCCTGCAAGAGACGTCACATGACCCCACACACACACAGTGCCAGCCCTGCAAGAGACGTCACATGACCCTACACACACACACACAGTGCCAGCCCTGCAAGAGACGTCACATGACCCCACACACACACAGTGCCAGCCCTGCAAGAGAAGTCACATGACCCCACACACAGTGCCAGCCCTGCAAGAGACGTCACATGACCCCACACACAGTGCCAGCCCTGCAAGAGACGTCACATGACCCTACACACACACACACACACACACACACACAGTGCCAGCCCTGTAAGAGACGTCACATGACCCCACACACACAGTGCCAGCCCTGCAAGAGACGTCACATGACCCCACACACACACAGTGCCAGCCCTGCAAGAGACGTCACATGACCCTACACACACACACAGTGCCAGCCCTGCAAGAGACGTCACATGACCCTACACACAATGCCGCCACCGATTCATCACAAACACCACTCACTGGAGGCCATGAGCCTCGGACGCTCCGTACACTCACCTATAGGCTGAAAATGAGCGCCCCCCACAGATGACCCCCAGATCCACACCACACTTGTCCTTGCCACCACGACGCCTGCACAGGGCACACACAAGTAATACACCTGCGTCCCTCGCCCGTCGCACATGCACCCGCGTCCCTCATGCACATCAGCGTCCCCTGCTCATCACACGCCCATCCACCCGTGTCCCTCACCAGTCACATGCATGTCCTGCCTCGTCACTAGCGCAACACACATACACCGGCCCTCGCCCGTTACACACCCGCCCGCATTCCTCACCAGTCACATGTATGCCAACTCACGTCCCTCGCCAGTCACACACACCTGTGTCTCTTGCCCGTCACATACACCCGGATTTCTTACCCGTCACATACACCCGCTTCCTGCCAAACCGGTCAGATAAGTGCCCGAATGAGATGACTCCAACCAGGACGCCCCCAAAGAAGACGGAGCTGGCAGCGCTGACCTTGTATTCCTGGGCGTCCACCAGCGACCACTGGGGAGAAAGACGGGTGAAGCAGGAAGGAGAGAGGCAGGGAGGGGGAGGGGAGGGGGAGGGCAGGGAGGGGGAGGGCAGGGAGGGGGTGGGGAGGGGGAGGGGGGGGGAAGGGGAGGGCAGGGAGGGGGAGGAAGGGGGAGGGCAGGGAGGGGGAGGGAGGGGGAGGGGGAGGGGGAGGAGGAGGGGGGAGGGAGGGGGAGGGGGAGGGGGGGAGGGAGGGGGGGGGCGGAGGGGGAGCGGGGGGGACGGAGGGGGAGGGGGAGGGGGAGGGTGAGGGTGAGGGGGAGGGAGGGGGAGGGGGAGGGGGAGGGAGGGGGAGGGGGAGGGGGAGGGGGAGGGAGGAGGAGGGAGGGGGAGGGGGAGGGGGAGGAGGAGGGAGGGGGAGGAGGAGGGAGGGGGAGGAGGAGGGAGGGGGAGGGGGAGGAGGAGGGAGGGGGAGGGGGAGGAGGAGGGAGAGGAGGAGGGGGAGGGAGGGAGAGGGGGAGGGGGAGGGAGGGAGGGAGGGAGAGGGGGAGGGGAGGGAGGGAGAGGGGGAGGGGGAGGGAGGGAGAGGGGGAGGGGGAGGGAGGGAGGGAGAGGGGGAGGGGGAGGGAGGGAGGGAGAGGGGGAGGGGGAGGGAGGGGGGAGGGGAGGGAGGGAGGGAGGGGGAGGGGGAGGGAGGGAGGGAGGGAGGGAGGGAGGGAGAGGGGGAGGGGGGGGGAGGGGGAGAAGGGCGGCAGAGGAAGCGAAGACACGGGTGAGGCAAACGCAGGGAGGACGGGGGGCATGGGACTGTCAGCACAAGTGGTGCTGTATCAAGACGTCCTCGTTCTCTCACCTCGGAGCTGATGGACGTGAAGTTCCCCTCGAAGCGCAGGTGTCCATGTCCGCGGCTGGTGTTGTGCCCCGGGGGGTCATCATCCACCCAGTGATGCGGAGGGGCGACCCCCAGAATGGCGATCAGCACCACCTCTGTGGCTGTGTACAGCTGTGAGAGGACATGGGGTGAGCGGGTGGAGGGCAGAGCGGGGGGCAATACCTGTATAATCACCGGCTCACCTGTAAGACCACCGCCAGCAGAAAGCAGAGGAAGATCTGATACACGCCCATCTCCCCGACCAGCGCCAGCGCCGCCTCCACCTCCATGTGTGCCCGAGTGTCGCCCCCTGCTGGGCCGCCCTATACATGCAAACAGTACACAGCATATATATATAGCGATTACAGGTCAGCATACGATATATACCTGGTCCGGGGAGATTATAGGTCAGCATACAGTATATACTCGGTACTGGTGGGTTTATAGGGGGATTACAGGTCAGTGTACAGTATATACCGGTACTGCTGGGATTATAGGGGGATTACAGGTCGCTATACGGTATATACCCGGTTCTGGGGGGATTATAGGTCAGTATATGGTATATACCCGGCACTGGTGGGATTATAGGGGGATTACAGGTCAGTGTACAGTATATACCGGTACTGCTGGGATTATAGGGGGATTACAGGTCGGTATACGGTATATACCCGGTTCTGGGGGGATTATAGGTCAGTATATGGTATATACCCGGCACTGGTGGGATTATAGGGGGATTACAGGTCAGTGTACAGTATATACCGGTACTGCTGGGATTATAGGGGGATTACAGGTCGGTATACGGTATATACCCGGTTCTGGGGGGATTATAGGTCAGTATATGGTATATACCCGGCACTGGTGGGATTATAGGGGGATTACAGGTCAGTGTACAGTATATACCGGTACTGCTGGGATTATAGGGGGATTACAGGTCGGTATACGGTATATACCCGGTTCTGGTGGGATTACAGGTCGGTATATGGTATATACCCGGTTCTGGTGGGATTACAGGTCGGTATACGGTATATACCAGTACTGGTGGGTTTATAGGGGGATTACAGGTCGCTATACGGTATATACCCGGTTCTGGGGGGATTATAGGTCAGTATACAGTATATACCCGGTTCTGGTGGGATTACAGGTCAGTATACAGTATATACCCGGTTCTAGTGGGATTACAGGTCGGTATACGGTATATACCCGGTTCTGGTGGGATTACAGGTCAGTATACAGTATATACCCGGTTCTGGTGGGATTATAGGTCGGTATACGGTATATACCCGGTTCTGGTGGGATTATAGGTCGGTATACGGTATATACCCGGTTCTGGTGGAATTACAGGTCAGTATACGGTATATACCCGGTTCTGGTGGGATTACAGGTCGGTATACAGTATATACCCGGTTCTGGTGGGATTACAGGTCGGTATACGGTATATACCCGGTTCTGGTGGGATTACAGGTTGGTATACAGTATATACCCGGTTCTGGTGGGATTATAGGTCGGTATACAGTATATACGCGGTTCTGGTGGGATTACAGGTCGGTATACAGTATATACCCGGTTCTGGTGGGATTACAGGTCGGTATACGGTATATACCCGGTTCTGGTGGGATTATAGGTCGGTATACGGTATATACCCGGTTCTGGTGGGATTACAGGTCAGTATACGGTATATACCCGGTTCTGGTGGGATTACAGGTCGGTATACGGTATATACCCGGTTCTGGTGGGATTATAGGTCGGTATACAGTATATACCCGGTTCTGGTGGGATTATAGGTCGGTATACAGTATATACCCGGTACTGGTGGATTATAGGAAGATTACAGGTCGGTATACGGTATATACCCGGTTCTGGTGGGATTGTAGGTCGGTATACAGTATATACCCGGTTCTGGTGGGATTACAGGTCGGTATACAGTATATACCCGGTTCTGGTGGGATTATAGGTCGGTATACGGTATATACCCGGTTCTGGTGGGATTACAGGTCGGTATACAGTATATACCCGGTTCTGGTGGGATTACAGGTCGGTATACAGTATATACCCGGTTCTGGTGGATTATAGGTCGGTATACGGTATATACCCGGTTCTGGTGGGATTACAGGTCGGTATACAGTATATACCCGGTTCTGGTGGGATTATAGGTCGGTATACGGTATATACCCGGTTCTGGTGGGATTACAGGTCGGTATACGGTATATACCGGGTCCGGGGAATTATGGGAGTTTTTACCTTTTTCTTCCCTGTTCTCTTCCGCGTTGTTCATGTTTCCTGGGATGGCCGTGGCCATGATATGGGCGGAGTCATGTGATCAGCTGATCAGGAAGTGACTATTCTATTGGCTGATAACAACAGCGCCAAATCGTGACGTACAACGGGAAAAGAACTCTGCAGAGCATTTACCACAGCGCAACTCAGCGGCACCGACCGCCCGCCTCATGTGCTCCTCCTCCTCCTCTGCAGGATCTCGGGCCCCCCTCATGTCCTCCTCCTCTGCAGGCTCTCGGGGTCCCCTCTTGTCCTCCTCCTCCTCTGCAGGCTCTCGGGGTCCCCTCTTGTCCTCCTCCTCCTCTGCAGGCTCTCGGGGTCCCCTCTTGTCCTCCTCCTCCTCTGCAGGCCCTCGGGGCCCCCCCCCTTGTCCTCCTCCTCCTCTGCAGGCTCTCGGGGTCCCCTCTTGTCCTCCTCCTCTGCAGGCTCTCGGGGTCCCCTCTTGTCCTCCTCCTCCTCTGCAGGCTCTCGGGGTCCCCTCTTGTCCTCCTCTGCAGGCTCTCGGGGTCCCCCTCTTGTCCTCCTCCTCCTCTGCAGGCTCTCGGGGTCCCCTCTTGTCCTCCTCCTCCTCTGCAGGCTCTCGGGGTCCCCTCTTGTCCTCCTCCTCCTCTGCAGGCTCTCGGGGTCCCCTCTTGTCCTCCTCCTCCTCTGCAGGCTCTCGGGGTCCCCTCTTGTCCTCCTCCTCCTCTGCAGGCTCTCGGGGTCCCCTCTTGTCCTCCTCCTCCTCTGCAGGCTCTCGGGGTCCCCTCTTGTCCTCCTCCTCCTCTGCAGGCTCTCGGGGTCCCCTCTTGTCCTCCTCCTCCTCTGCAGGCTCTCGGGGTCCCCTCTTGTCCTCCTCCTCCTCTGCAGGCTCTCGGGGTCCCCTCTTGTCCTCCTCCTCCTCTGCAGGCTCTCGGGGTCCCCTCTTGTCCTCCTCCTCCTCTGCAGGCTCTCGGGGTCCCCTCTTGTCCTCCTCCTCCTCTGCAGGCTCTCGGGGTCCCCTCTTGTCCTCCTCCTCCTCTGCAGGCTCTCGGGGTCCCCTCTTGTCCTCCTCCTCCTCTGCAGGCTCTCGGGGTCCCCTCTTGTCCTCCTCCTCCTCTGCAGGCTCTCGGGGTCCCCTCTTGTCCTCCTCCTCCTCTGCAGGCTCTCGGGGTCCCCTCTTGTCCTCCTCCTCCTCTGCAGGCTCTCGGGGTCCCCTCTTGTCCTCCTCCTCCTCTGCAGGCTCTCGGGGTCCCCTCTTGTCCTCCTCCTCCTCTGCAGGCTCTCGGGGTCCCCTCTTGTCCTCCTCCTCCTCTGCAGGCTCTCGGGGTCCCCTCTTGTCCTCCTCCTCCTCTGCAGGCTCTCGGGGTCCCCTCTTGTCCTCCTCCTCCTCTGCAGGCTCTCGGGGTCCCCTCTTGTCCTCCTCCTCCTCTGCAGGCTCTCGGGGTCCCCTCTTGTCCTCCTCCTCCTCTGCAGGCTCTCGGGGTCCCCTCTTGTCCTCCTCCTCCTCTGCAGGCTCTCGGGGTCCCCTCTTGTCCTCCTCCTCCTCTGCAGGCTCTCGGGGTCCCCTCTTGTCCTCCTCCTCCTCTGCAGGCTCTCGGGGTCCCCTCTTGTCCTCCTCCTCCTCTGCAGGCTCTCGGGGTCCCCTCTTGTCCTCCTCCTCCTCTGCAGGCTCTCGGGGTCCCCTCTTGTCCTCCTCCTCCTCTGCAGGCTCTCGGGGTCCCCTCTTGTCCTCCTCCTCCTCTGCAGGCTCTCGGGGTCCCCTCTTGTCCTCCTCCTCCTCTGCAGGCTCTCGGGGTCCCCTCTTGTCCTCCTCCTCCTCTGCAGGCTCTCGGGGTCCCCTCTTGTCCTCCTCCTCCTCTGCAGGCTCTCGGGGTCCCCTCTTGTCCTCCTCCTCCTCTGCAGGCTCTCGGGGTCCCCTCTTGTCCTCCTCCTCCTCTGCAGGCTCTCGGGGTCCCCTCTTGTCCTCCTCCTCCTCTGCAGGCTCTCGGGGTCCCCTCTTGTCCTCCTCCTCCTCTGCAGGCTCTCGGGGTCCCCTCTTGTCCTCCTCCTCCTCTGCAGGCTCTCGGGGTCCCCTCTTGTCCTCCTCCTCCTCTGCAGGCTCTCGGGGTCCCCTCTTGTCCTCCTCCTCCTCTGCAGGCTCTCGGGGTCCCCTCTTGTCCTCCTCCTCCTCTGCAGGCTCTCGGGGTCCCCTCTTGTCCTCCTCCTCCTCTGCAGGCTCTCGGGGTCCCCTCTTGTCCTCCTCCTCCTCTGCAGGCTCTCGGGGTCCCCTCTTGTCCTCCTCCTCCTCTGCAGGCTCTCGGGGTCCCCTCTTGTCCTCCTCCTCCTCTGCAGGCTCTCGGGGTCCCCTCTTGTCCTCCTCCTCCTCTGCAGGCTCTCGGGGTCCCCTCTTGTCCTCCTCCTCCTCTGCAGGCTCTCGGGGTCCCCTCTTGTCCTCCTCCTCCTCTGCAGGCTCTCGGGGTCCCCTCTTGTCCTCCTCCTCCTCTGCAGGCTCTCGGGGTCCCCTCTTGTCCTCCTCCTCCTCTGCAGGCTCTCGGGGTCCCCTCTTGTCCTCCTCCTCCTCTGCAGGCTCTCGGGGTCCCCTCTTGTCCTCCTCCTCCTCTGCAGGCTCTCGGGGTCCCCTCTTGTCCTCCTCCTCCTCTGCAGGCTCTCGGGGTCCCCTCTTGTCCTCCTCCTCCTCTGCAGGCTCTCGGGGTCCCCTCATGTCCTCCTCCTCCTCTGCAGGCTCTCGGGGTCCCCTCATGTCCTCCTCCTCCTCTGCAGGCTCTCGGGGTCCCCTCATGTCCTCCTCCTCCTCTGCAGGCTCTCGGGGTCCCCTCTTGTCCTCCTCCTCTGCAGGCTCTCGGGGTCCCCTCTTGTCCTCCTCCTCTGCAGGCTCTTGGGGTCCCCTCTTGTCCTCCTCCTCCTCTGCAGGCTCTCGGGGTCCCCTCTTGTCCTCCTCCTCCTCTGCAGGCTCTCGGGGTCCCCTCTTGTCCTCCTCCTCCTCTGCAGGCTCTCGGGGTCCCCTCTTGTCCTCCTCCTCCTCTGCAGGCTCTCGGGGTCCCCTCTTGTCCTCCTCCTCCTCTGCAGGCTCTCGGGGTCCCCTCATGTCCTCCTCCTCCTCTGCAGGCTCTCGGGGTCCCCTCATGTCCTCCTCCTCCTCTGCAGGCTCTCGGGGTCCCCTCATGTCCTCCTCCTCCTCTGCAGGCTCTCGGGGTCCCCTCATGTCCTCCTCCTCCTCTGCAGGCTCTCGGGGTCCCCTCATGTCCTCCTCCTCCTCTGCAGGCTCTCGGGGTCCCCTCATGTCCTCCTCCTCCTCTGCAGGCTCTCGGGGTCCCCTCTTGTCCTCCTCCTCTGCAGGCTCTCGGGGTCCCCTCTTGTCCTCCTCCTCTGCAGGCTCTCGGGGTCCCCTCTTGTCCTCCTCCTCTGCAGGCTCTTGGGGTCCCCTCTTGTCCTCCTCCTCTGCAGGCTCTCGGGGTCCCCTCTTGTCCTCCTCCTCTGCAGGCTCTCGGGGTCCCCTCTTGTCCTCCTCCTCTGCAGGCTCTCGGGGTCCCCTCTTGTCCTCCTCCTCTGCAGGCTCTCGGGGTCCCCTCTTGTCCTCCTCCCTCCTCTGCAGGCCCTCGGGCCCATTCCTGTCCTCCCTCTTCTGCAGGCCCTCGGGCCCATTCCTGTCCTCCCTCCTCTGCAGGCCCTCGGGCCCATTCCTGTCCTCCCTCCTCTGCAGGCCCTCGGGCCCATTCCTGTCCTCCCTCCTCTGCAGGCCCTCGGGCCCATTCCTGTCCTCCCTCCTCTGCAGGCCCTCGGGCCCATTCCTGTCCTCCCTCCTCTGCAGGCCCTCGGGCCCAGCTTCCTGTCCTCCCTCCTCTGCAGGCCCTCGGGCCCAGCTTCCTGTCCTCCCTCCTCTGCAGGCCCTCGCCCAGCTTCCTGTCCTCCCTCCTCTGCAGGCCCTCGCCCAGCTTCCTGTCCTCCCTCCTCTGCAGGCCCTCGCCCAGCTTCCTGTCCTCCCTCCTCTGCAGGCCCTCGCCCAGCTTCCTGTCCTCCCTCCTCTGCAGGCCCTCGCCCAGCTTCCTGTCCTCCCTCCTCTGCAGGCCTCTGCACTCTATGCTTCTATTAATACATCCCAGACCCATGTTTCCCTTTGTTGCTGCTGCATCACACTGGTGACTCCTGTGCAGTCGGTGTATAGTCCTATACCCAAGTCTTTTCCTCTCGTGCTGTTGCTTAGTTCTATTCCTCCCATTCTGTTGATGTTTTGTTTTTCTTGCCCAGATGCAGAATTCTGCATTTCTCCCTGTTAGATACCATTCCATTAGTCGCTGCCCATTGTTCCAGTTTCTCTAGATCTTCAGAATCCTTTGTCTTCTCTAGTGTTTGCTAGCCCTCCTAGCTTTGCATCGTCTGCAGATTTGATTAGTTTACCTACAGTTCCCTGATCTAGATCACTTATAAAAATGGTGAATAACACTGGGATCAATACCCAACGAGAGATTCTTCCACCCAGATATTCCACCATTTATGACCTCTCTTTGGGTCTGATCACTGAGCCGGTTATGAATTTATCTAACAGTTGTCTTGTCCAATCCACACTTGGTCATTTCTTCGGCGCTCCATTGGGAGACCCAGACGATTGACGATTGGGTGTATAGCACTGCCTCCGGAGGCCACACAAAGCATTACACTAAAAAGTGTAAGGCCCCTCCCCTTCTGGCTATACACCCCCAGTGGGATCACTGGCTCACCAGTTTTCTGCTTTGTGCAAAGGAGGTCAGACATCCACGCATAGCTCCACTGTTTAGTCAGCAGCAGCTGCTGACTATGTCGGATGGAAGAAAAGAGGGCCCATACTAGGGGCCCCCAGCATGCTCCCTTCTCACCCCACTTGCGGTTTGTAAGGTTGAGGTACCCATTGCGGGTACGGAGGCGGGAGCCCACATGCTGTTTTCCTTCCACATCCCCCTGAGGGGCTCTGAGGAAGTGGGATCTTACCGGCCTCCAAGCCCTAAGGCCGGGCTCCGTCCACAGACCCATTGAACCTGCTGGATAAGGAGCCGGGGTACCGTTCAGGGACAAGGCCCTGCAACATTCAGGTACTCTGTGTCCCCCGATGGACTGGCCGCGCACACTCCAGACTTGCTGGGTGTGCTAGTGCGCCGGGGACAGTAGCGCTACGCGCTGGGGTTTGAGTCACTGCAGCTTGGCTGAGTGACTTTATGTGTTGGGAACTACCGCGCCGGCCGCTCCGGGAGCGGCGGCGCGGCTGGGACTTGTAGTGCGCCGGGGACTTAGCGCCGACCGTGCTTTTACGACGGCGGCGCTTATAAATCTAGTCCCCGGCTTTTGCGGCCTAGCTCCGCTTCGTTCCCGCCCCCTCCCTGTCAATCAGGGAAGGGGACAGGCGTTGTGCAATCGTCAGCGCCGAGGGCTGGAGCCTTATTTACATGCTCCAGCCCTCTCACTGGGCACAGTGGGACGCAGGTTTCCCGCTTTTTGTCTGAACACACCCAGGGCCCGCCCCCCCCTCCACAGGACGCCGGCAGCCATTCCTGCATGCAGTCTGGCTGGAGAACGGACACAGGCTCTGGGGGACTCAGACAAGGGATTTCTGGCGACCACACACCCGCGTTTAGCGGGCGGTAAGCAGCACATTCGTGCTGGCCCCACTAGTGCCACAGTGTTATTTGGTGTACTTTTTCCTGTACCAGATATATCTATATATATATTGCACTGTAAGGTCGCTTCTTGGCTGTATACCCCTATTGCTCTGAGGAGACGACAACATGTCATCTGCAAAACGCAAGGGTGCCAAGGCACAGGCTGTGAACGCTGCTTGTGCTGCTTGTGGGGCTAATCTACCGGCAGGTTACAATGACCCCCATTGTGTGCAATGTTCGGTCCCTGTGCCACTTCGTCAGCCGCAGTCTATGCTAGTAGTGGCCCAGGCAGAGTCGCCGGTGAACCCTGTCCCGGTGACGGGGACAGAGTTTGCTGTTTTCGCTGACAGGATGTCTGTCACTATGACAAAAATCCTAGAGACCTTGCAGGCCAGGCCAGTTACTCAGTCCATGGACACTGCTGCGGCAATGTTCCCCGGTCCCCCTCAGTTGGAGTTAATCAGTGCTTCAAGGGGGTCCCAGGCATCTCAGCCTGACGGCTCTGATTCAGATGACAGTCCCAGGCAGCCTAAGCGTGCTCGCTGGGAGAGACCCTCCACGTCATCACGCGGATCAGGGTCTCAGCGAGAAGAGTCTCTACATGATGAGACAGAGGAGGGTGATCAGGAGTCTAATCCTGAGACCGCTCTCAATCTGGATACTCCTGATGGTGACGCCATGGTAAATGACCTTATAGCGGCCATCAATAGACTGTTGGATATTTCTCCCCCAGCCCCTTCTGCAGAGGAGGCAGCTGCACAGCAGGAGAAGTTCCATTTCCGGTATCCTAAGCCTAAACTGAGTACTTTTCTGGACCACTCTGACTTCAGAGAATCAGTCCAGAAACACCATGCCTACCCAGATAAGCGTTTCTCCAAACGTCTTAAGGATACACGTTATCCCTTTCCCCCTGACGTGGTCAAACGCTGGACCCAGTGTCCAAAGGTGGACCCCCCAATCTCCAGGCTTGCGGCTAGATCCATAGTTGCAGTGGAAGATGGGGCTTCATTTAAAGATGCCAATGACAGACAGATGGACCTTTGGTTAAAGTCTGTCTATGAAGCTATTGGCGCGTCGTTTGCTCCAGCATTCGCGGCCGTGTGGGCACTCCAAGCTATTTCAGCTGGCCTGGCACAGGTGGACTCTATCATATGTCCAGCAGTGCCGCGAGTAGCGTCCCTAACCTCGCAAATGTCTGCGTTTGCGACTTACGCTATCAACGCTGTCCTGGACTCTACGAGCCGTACCTCAATGGCGTCTGCCAACTCTGTTGTCTTGCGCAGAGCCTTGTGGTTAAAGGAATGGAAAGCGGATTCTGCTTCCAAAAAATGTTTAACCAGCTTGCCGCTATCTGTAGATAGACTGTTTGGTGAACAATTGGCTGAAATCATTAAGCAATCCAAGGGTAAGGACTCCTCCTTACCCCAGCCCAGATCAAGCAAACCTCAACAGAGGAAGTGGCAGTCGAGGTTTCGGTCCTTTCGAGGCTCCAGCAAGACCCATTTCTCCTCGTCCAAAGGGACTCAGAAGGAGCAAAGGAGCTCAGATTCCTGGCGGGCTCATTCACGCCCCAAGAAAGCAACCGGAGGAACCGCTTCCAAGGCGGCTGCCTCATGACTTTCGGCCTCAGCCCTCCGCATCCTCGGTCGGTGGCAGGCTCTCCCGCTTTTGCGACATTTGGCTGCGACAGGTCAAAGACCGGTGGGTAGCAGACATTTTGTCTCACGGGTACAGGATAGAATTCAGTTCTCGTCCTCCGCCTCGGTTCTTCAGAACCTCCCCACATCCCGACCGAGCAGATGCCCTTCTGCAGGCGGTGTGCTCATTAAAAGCAGAAGGAGTGGTGATCCCTGTTCCTCTGCAGGAACAAGGGCAAGGTTTTTACTCCAATCTCTTCGTGGTTCCAAAAAAGGACGGCTCGTTCCGTCCTGTTCTGGACCTAAAGCTGCTCAACAAGCATGTGAACGCCAGGCGGTTCCGGATGGAATCCCTCCGCTCTGTCATTGCCTCAATGTCTCAAGGAGATTTCCTTGCATCAATAGACATCAAAGATGCTTATCTCCACGTGCCGATTGCTACAGAGCACCAACGTTTCCTACGTTTCGTGATAGGAGACGACCATCTCCAGTTCGTAGCTCTGCCATTTGGTCTGGCGACAGCCCCACGGGTTTTCACCAAGGTCATGGCGGCAGTGGTAGCAGTCTTGCATTCTCAGGGTCATTCGGTGATCCCTTACTTAGACGATCTACTTGTCAAAGCACCCTCTCACGAGGCATGCCAACACAGCCTGAATGTTGCGCTGGAGACTCTCCAGACTTTCGGGTGGATCATCAACTTTTCAAAGTCAAACCTGGCACCGACTCAATCACTAACGTATCTTGGCATGGAGTTTCATACTCTCTCAGCGATAGTGAAGCTTCCGCTGGACAAGCAGCGGTCTCTACGGACAGGGGTGCAGTCTCTCCTTCAGGGTCAGTCGCACCCCTTAAGGCGCCTCCTGCACTTCCTAGGGAAGATGGTGGCAGCAATGGAGGCAGTCCCGTTCGCGCAGTTTCATCTGCGTCCACTTCAATGGGACATTCTCCGCCAGTGGGACGGGAAGACAACTTCCCTAGACAGGAAAGTCTCCCTTTCTCAGACGGCCAAGGATTCTCTGCTATGGTGGCTTCTTCCCACCTCATTATCGCAGGGAAGATCATTCCTGCCCCCATCCTGGGCAGTGGTCACGACAGACGCGAGTCTGTCAGGGTGGGGAGCAGTTTTTCTCCACCACAGGGCTCAAGGGACGTGGACTCAGCAGGAGTCCACCCTTCAGATCAATGTTCTGGAAATCAGGGCAGTGTATCTTGCCCTATTAGCCTTCCAGCAGTGGCTGGAAGGAAAGCAGATCCGAATTCAGTCGGACAACTCCACAGCGGTGGCATACATCAACCACCAAGGAGGGACACGCAGTCGGCAAGCCTTCCAGGAAGTCAGGCGAATTCTCATGTGGGTAGAGGAAAGAGCATCCACCATATCAGCAGTTCACATCCCGGGCGTAGAAAACTGGGAAGCAGACTTCCTCAGTCGCCAGGGCATGGACGCAGGGGAATGGTCCCTTCACCCGGACGTGTTTCAGGAAATCTGCCGCCGCTGGGGGGTGCCGGACGTCGACCTAATGGCGTCTCGGCACAACAACAAGGTCCCGACCTTCATAGCGCGGTCTCGCGATCAAAGAGCTCTGGCGGCAGACGCCTTAGTGCAAGATTGGTCGCAGTTCCGGCTCCCTTATGTGTTTCCACCTCTGGCACTCTTGCCCAGAGTGTTACGCAAGATCAGATCCGATTGCGGCCGCGTCATACTAGTCGCCCCAGACTGGCCGAGGAGGTCGTGGTACCCGGATCTGTGGCATCTCACGGTCGGCCAACCGTGGGCACTACCAGACCGTCCAGACTTACTGTCCCAAGGGCCGTTTTTCCATCGGAATTCTGCGGCCCTGAACCTGACTGTGTGGCCATTGAGTCCTGGATCCTAGCGTCTTCAGGATTATCCCAAGGGGTCGTTGCCACCATGAGACAGGCTAGGGAGTCCACTTCTGCTAAGATCTACCACAGAACGTGGAAGATTTTCTTATCCTGGTGCTCTGCACAAGGAGTATCTCCCTGGCCATTCGCGTTACCTGTCGTTCTTTCCTTCCTACAATCTGGGTTGGAAAAGGACTTGTCGCTCGGCTCCCTTAAAGGGCAAGTCTCGGCACTATCCGTGTTTTTTCAGAAGCGTCTAGCACGACTTTCTCAGGTGCGCACGTTCCTGCAGGGGGTTTGTCATATCGTACCTCCGTACAGGCGGCCGTTAGATCCGTGGGATCTAAACAAGGTCCTTGTTACTCTCCAGAAGCCGCCCTTCGAGCCTCTGAGGGAGGTGTCACTTTCTCGACTCTCACAGAAAGTGGCCTTTCTGGTAGCGGTCACGTCTCTTCGGAGAGTGTCTGAACTAGCAGCGCTGTCATCCAAAGCTCCTTTCCTGGTGTTCCACCAGGACAAGGTAGTGCTGCGTCCCATTCAGGAGTTTCTCCCTAAGGTGGTATCCTCTTTTCATCTTAATCAGGATATCTCCTTGCCTTCCTTTTATCCGCATGCAGTTCATCGGTATGAAAAGGATTTACATTTGTTGGATCTGGTGAGAGCACTCAGAATCTACATTTCCCGCACGGCGCCCCTGCGCCGCTCGGATGCACTCTTTGTCCTTGTCGCTGGTAAGCGCAAAGGGTCGCAGGCTTCCAAAGCCACCCTGGCTCGATGGATCAAAGAACCAATTCTTGAAGCCTACCGTTCTGCGGGGCTTCCGGTTCCATCAGGGCTGAAGGCCCATTCTACCAGTGCCGTGGGTGCGTCCTGGGCATTACGACACCAGGCTACGGCTCAACAGGTGTGCCAGGCAGCTACCTGGTCGAGTCTGCACACTTTCACCAAACATTATCAGGTGCATACCTATGCTTCGGCGGACGCCAGCCTAGGTAGAAGAGTCCTGCAGGCGGCAGTTGCCTCCCCGTAGGGGAGGGCTGTCTTTGCAGCTCTAACATGAGGTATTTCTTTACCCACCCAGGGACAGCTTTTGGACGTCCCAATCGTCTGGGTCTCCCAATGGAGCGCCGAAGAAGAAGGGAATTTTGTTACTTACCGTAAATTCCTTTTCTTCTAGCTCCTATTGGGAGACCCAGCACCCGCCCTGTTGTCCTTCGGGATTTTTGGTTTGTTTGCGGGTACACATGTTGTTCATGTTGAATGGTTTTCAGTTCTCCGATGTTACTTCGGAGTGAATTTGTTTAAACCAGTTCTTGGCTTTCCTCCTTCTTGCTTTGGCACTAAAACTGGTGAGCCAGTGATCCCACTGGGGGTGTATAGCCAGAAGGGGAGGGGCCTTACACTTTTTAGTGTAATGCTTTGTGTGGCCTCCGGAGGCAGTGCTATACACCCAATCGTCAATCGTCTGGGTCTCCCAATAGGAGCTAGAAGAAAAGGAATTTACGGTAAGTAACAAAATTCCCTTCTTTTCAATAAGGATGGTATGAGATACTGAGATACTTAAATTAATGCTAGTCAAGATCTACTGCATTTCCCTGATCCACCCAGTCAGCGATTCCATCATAGAAGGAAATGAAGACAGTCAGACATGACTTATTGGTTACAAACCCATGCTGGCTCTGGTTAATTACTGTATTCTTATCCAGGAACTTACAGACATGTTTAATAATTTGTTCAAAGATCTTTCCTGGTATAGAAATCAGCTTAGTGGGTCCACCTTCTTCCCCTTTTTGATGACTGGACCACATTTGCTGTTTTCCAGTCTTCAGGGACTTCTGTTCTCCAGAAATTGTCACAGATTCTGGAGAGTGGTTCTGTATTTTCTTCTATATAATTCATTACCCTGGGGAGTAAAGGCCCCGTTACACGCTACGATTTATCTGACGATTTCGTTAGCGATGTGACACGCCCAGATCGTTGTTACCATTTGCCGAGATCGCACATAGGTCGTTTATTAGCGGTCACACGTAACGATCGCACAATCGACGCCAAATCGTTCAGCAATATATTGTTTGACCAAGGCGGTCGTGTGGATGTTCGTCGTTTGCAGGGTGTCAAACGTAGCAATATGTCTGCTGCGTTCCAAACGACGGACAATATTTTGAAAATGTATGACGTGTCAACGATCAACGATTTTCAACCTATTTGTGATCATTCGGAGTCGCACGTAGGTGTCACACGCAACGACGTCGCTAACGATAACGGAAGTGCGTCACGAAAACCATGACCCCCGACGACATATCGTCAGATAAATCATAGCGTGTCACTTACTTTAGTCATCTGGACCTGGAGACTTGAATTCATTTGTTAGCTCAGTTTTCCCTCAGTGTCTCTGTGTATAGATCTCCTGGATTCTTATATTCCTTCATTAGCTCAGTCTTCCCTCACTATCTCTCTGTGTATAGATCTCCTGGATTCTTCTATTCCTTCATTAGCTCAATCTTCCCTCACTATCTCTCTGTGTATAGATCTCCTGGATTCTTCTATTCCTTCATTAGCTCAGTCTTCCCTCACTATCTCTCTGTGTTTAGATCCCCTGGATTCTTTTATTCCTTCATTAGCTCAGTCTTCCCTCACTATCTCTCTGTGTATAGATCTCCTGGATTCTTCTATTCCTTCATTAGCTCAGTCTTCCCTCACTATCTCTCTGTGTATAGATCTCCTGGATTCTTTTATTCTTCATTAGCTTAGTCTTCCCTCACTATCTCTCTGTGTATAGATCTCCTGGATTCCTCTGTTCCTTCATTAGCTGTCTTCCCTCACTATCTCTGTGTATAGATCTCCTGGATTCTTCTGTTCCTTCATTAGCTTAGTCTTCCCTCACTATCTCTCTGTGTATAGATATCCTGGAATCTTCTATTCCTTCATTAGCTCAGTATTCCCTCACTATCTCTCTGTGTATAGATCTCCTGGATTCTTCTCTTCCTTCATTAGCTCAGTCTTCCCTCACTATCTCTCTGTGTATAGATCTCCTGGATTCTTCTGTTCCTTCATTAGCTTAGTCTTCCCTCACTATCTCTCTGTGTATAGATATCCTGGAATCTTCTATTCCTTCATTAGCTCAGTATTCCCTCACTATCTCTCTGTGTATAGATCTCCTGGATTCTTCTCTTCCTTCATTAGCTCAGTCTTCCCTCACTATCTCTCTGTGTATAGATCTCCTGGATTCTTCTATTCCTTCATTAGCTGTCTTCCCTCACTATCTCTCTGTGTATAGATCTCCTGGATTCTTCTATTCCTTCATTAGCTCAGTCTTCCCTCACTATCTCTCTGTTTATAGATCTCCTGGATTCTTTTATTCCTTCATTAGCTCAGTCTTCCCTCACTATCTCTCTGTGTATAGATCTCCTGGATTCTTCTATTCCTTCATTAGCTCAGTCTTCCCTCACTATCTCTCTGTGTATAGATCTCCTGGATTCTTCTATTCCTTCATTAGCTCAGTCTTTCCTCACTATCTCTCTGTATAGATCTCCTGGATTCTTCTATTCCTTCATTAGCTCAGTCTTCCCTCACTATCTCTCTGTGTATAGATCTCCTGGATTCTTCTATTCCTTCATTAGCTCAGTCTTCCCTCACTATCTCTCTGTGTATAGATCTCCTGGATTCTTCTATTCCTTCATTAGCTCAGTCTTCCCTCACTATCTCTCTGTGTATAGATCTCCTGGATTCTTCTATTCCTTCATTAGCTGTCTTCCCTCACTATCTCTCTGTGTATAGATCTCCTGGATTCTTCTATTCCTTCATTAGCTCAGTCTTCCCTCACTATCTCTCTGTTTATAGATCTCCTGGATTCTTCTATTCCTTCATTAGCTGTCTTCCCTCACTATCTCTCTGTGTATAGATCTCCTGGATTCTTCTATTCCTTCATTAGCTCAGTCTTCCCTCACTATCTCTCTGTGTATAGATCTCCTGGATTCCTCTGTTCCTTCATTAGCTGTCTTCCCTCACTATCTCTGTGTATAGATCTCCTGGATTCTTCTATTCCTTCATTAGCTCAGTCTTCCCTCACTATCTCTCTGTGTATAGATCTCCTGGATTCTTCTATTCCTTCATTAGCTCAGTCTTCCCTCACTATCTCTCTGTGTATAGATCCCCTGGATTCTTCTATTCCTTCATTAGCTGTCTTCCCTCACTATCTCTCTGTGTATAGATCTCCTGGATTCTTCTATTCCTTCATTAGCTCAGTCTTCCCTCACTATCTCTCTGTTTATAGATCTCCTGGATTCTTTTATTCCTTCATTAGCTGAGTCTTCCCTCACTATCTCTCTGTGTATAGATCTCCTGGATTCTTCTATTCCTTCATTAGCTGTCTTCCCTCACTATCTCTCTGTGTATAGATCTCCTGGATTCTTCTATTCCTTCATTAGCTCAGTCTTCCCTCACTATCTCTCTGTGTATAGATCTCCTGGATTCTTCTATTCCTTCATTAGCTCAGTCTTTCCTCACTATCTCTCTGTATAGATCTCCTGGATTCTTCTATTCCTTCATTAGCTCAGTCTTCCCTCACTATCTCTCTGTGTATAGATCTCCTGGATTCTTCTATTCCTTCATTAGCTCAGTCTTCCCTCACTATCTCTCTGTGTATAGATCTCCTGGATTCTTCTATTCCTTCATTAGCTCAGTCTTCCCTCACTATCTCTCTGTGTATAGATCTCCTGGATTCTTCTATTCCTTCATTAGCTCAGCCTTCCCTCACTATCTCTCTGTGTATAGATCCCCTGGATTCTTCTATTCCTTCATTAGCTGTCTTCCCTCACTATCTCTCTGTGTATAGATCTCCTGGATTCTTCTATTCCTTCATTAGCTCAGTCTTCCCTCACTATCTCTCTGTTTATAGATCTCCTGGATTCTTCTATTCCTTCATTAGCTGTCTTCCCTCACTATCTCTCTGTGTATAGATCTCCTGGATTCTTCTATTCCTTCATTAGCTCAGTCTTCCCTCACTATCTCTCTGTGTATAGATCTCCTGGATTCTTATATTCCTTCATTAGCTCAGTCTTCCCTCACTATCTCTCTGTGTATAGATCTCCTGGATTCTTATATTCCTTCATTAGCTCAGTCTTCCCTCACTATCTCTCTGTGTATAGATCTCCTGGATTCTTCTATTTCTTCATTAGCTCAGTCTTCCCTCACTATCTCTCTGTGTATAGATCTCCTGGATTCTTTTATTCCTTCATTAGCTCAGTCTTCCCTCACTATCTCTCTGTGTATAGATCTCCTGGATTCTTCTATTCCTTCATTAGCTCAGTCTTCCCTCACTATCTCTCTGTGTATAGATCTCCTGGATTCTTCTATTCCTTCATTAGCTCAGTCTTCCCTCACTATCTCTCTGTGTATAGAACTCCTGGATTCTTCTATTCCTTCATTAGCTCAGTCTTCCCTCACTATCTCTCTGTGTATAGATCTCCTGGATTCTTCTATTCCTTCATTAGCTCAGTCTTCCCTCACTATCTCTCTGTTGATAGATCTCCTGGATTCTTTTATTCCTTCATTAGCTGAGTCTTCCCTCACTATCTCTCTGTGTATAGATCTCCTGGATTCTTCTATTCCTTCATTAGCTCAGTCTTCCCTCGCTATCTCTCTGTGTATAGATTTCCTGGATTCTTATATTCCTTCATTAGCTCAGTCTTCCCTCACTATCTCTCTGTGTATAGATCTCCTGGATTCTTATATTCCTTCATTAGCTCAGTCTTCCCTCACTATCTCTCTGTGTATAGATCTCCTGGATTCTTCTATTTCTTCATTAGCTCAGTCTTCCCTCACTATCTCTCTGTGTATAGATCTCCTGGATTCTTCTATTCCTTCATTAGCTCAGTCTTCCCTCACTATCTCTCTGTGTATAGATCTCCTGGATTCTTCTATTCCTTCATTAGCTCAGTCTTCCCTCACTATCTCTCTGTGTATAGATCTCCTGGATTCTTCTATTTCTTCATTAGCTCAGTCTTCCCTCACTATCTCTCTGTGTATAGATCTCCTGGATTCTTCTATTCCTTCATTAGCTCAGTCTTCCCTCACTATCTCTCTGTGTATAGATCTCCTGGATTCTTCTATTCCTTCATTAGCTCAGTCTTCCCTCACTACCTCTCTGTGTATAGATCTCCTGGATTCCTCTATTCCTTCATTAGCTCAGTCTTCCCTCACTATCTCTCTGTGTATAGATCTCCTGGATTCTTCTATTCCTTCATTAGCTCAGTCTTCCCTCACTATCTCTCTGTGTATAGATCTCCTGGATTCTTCTATTCCTTCATTAGCTCAGTCTTCCCTCACTATCTCTCTCTGCATAGACTTCATGGATTATTCTTTTCCTTCATTAGCTCAGTCTTTCCTCACTATCTCTCTGTGTATAGATCTCCTGGATTCTTCTATTCCTTCATTAGCTCAGTCTTCCCTCGCTATCTCTCTGTGTATAGATTTCCTGGATTCTTATATTCCTTCATTAGCTCAGTCTTCCCTCACTATCTCTCTGTGTATAGATCTCCTGGATTCTTATATTCCTTCATTAGCTCAGTCTTCCCTCACTATCTCTCTGTGTATAGATCTCCTGGATTCTTCTATTTCTTCATTAGCTCAGTCTTCCCTCACTATCTCTCTGTGTATAGATCTCCTGGATTCTTCTATTCCTTCATTAGCTCAGTCTTCCCTCACTATCTCTCTGTATATAGATCTCCTGGATTCTTCTATTCCTTCATTAGCTCAGTCTTCCCTCACTATCTCTCTGTGTATAGATCTCCTGGATTCTTCTATTTCTTCATTAGCTCAGTCTTCCCTCACTATCTCTCTGTGTATAGATCTCCTGGATTCTTCTATTCCTTCATTAGCTCAGTCTTCCCTCACTATCTCTCTGTGTATAGATCTCCTGGATTCTTCTATTCCTTCATTAGCTCAGTCTTCCCTCACTATCTCTCTGTGTATAGATCTCCTGGATTCTTCTATTCCTTCATTAGCTCAGTCTTCCCTCACTATCTCTCTGTGTATAGATCTCCTGGATTCTTGTCTTCTTTCATTAGCTCAGTCTTCCCTCACTATCTCTCTGTGTATAGATCTCCTGGATTCTTGTCTTCCTTCATTAGCTCAGTTTTCCCTCCAGAGGAAGGCAAAAAAACCCCAATGTGGCAAACAAGTTCCAATGGGGAAACAATTTCCTTCCTTCGTCCACATCCGGCAATCAGACTAGTTCCCTGGATCAATACCCTGTCATAAAATCTAATATACATAACTGGTAATATTACATTTTTCAGGAAAGGCGTCCAGGCTCTGCTTAATGTTAGTAGTGAATCACTCATTACAACATCATGCGGCAGAGAGTTCCATAGTCTCACTGCTCGTACAGTAAAGAATCCTCGTCTGTGATTATGATTAAACCTTCTTGCCTCAAGACGTAGCGGATGCCCCCGTGTTCCAGTCGCAGGCCTAGGTGTAAAGAGATCTTTGGAAAGGTCTCTGTACTGTCCCCTCACATATTTATACATTGTGATTAGATCCCCCCTAAGCCTTCGTTTTTCCTGTCTTGGTATTGCAGCCCACCCATTCCTCTAATAATCTTGGTCGCGTTTCTCTGCACCCTCTCCAGTTCAGCTATGTCCTTCTTATATATCGGTGACCAGAATTGTACACAGTATATAAGTGCGGTCGCACTAGTGACTTGTACAGAGGTAGAACTCTATTTTTTTCATGAACACTTCTACCTCTTTTAATACATCCCATTATTTTATTAGCCCTGGCAGCAGCTGCCTGACACTGGCCACTAAAGTGAAGTTTACCATCCCCCCATACACCCAAGTCTTTTTCTGTGTCTGTTTTACCCAGTGTTCTACAATTAAGTACATAATCATAAATGTTATTTCCTCTACCCAAGTGCATGACCTTACATTTATCTACATTAAACTTCAATTGCCACTTCTCAGCCCAATCCTCCAATAAATCTCCCTGTAATATAAAATTATCCTCCTCTGTATTGATTACCCTGCAGAGTTTAGTATCATCTGCAAATATTGAAATTCTACTCCGCATGCCCCCAACAAGGTCATTTATAAATATGTTGAAAAGAAGCGGGCCCAATACTGACCCCTGTGGTACCCCACTATGAACTGAGACCCAGTCCGAGTACGTACCATTAATAACCACCCTTTGTTTCCTATCACTGAGCCAGTTTTTAACCCAGTTACACATATTTTCCCCTATCCCCATTATTCTCATTTTATGTACCATCCTTTTGTGTGGCACCGTATCAAAAGCTTTTGAAAAGTCCATATACACAACATCCACTGCATTTTCCTGGTCCAGGCTTGAACTTACCTCTTCATAGAAGCTGATCAGTTTGACAGGATCGATCCCTCATAAACCCATGTTGATAGTCTGTCATAAGGTTATTTTTCTTGAGATACTCCAGTATAGCATCTCTCAAGAAACCCTCAAGGATTTTACCAACCGTAGAGGTTAAACTTGCCGGCCTATAATTTCCCGGCTCAGTTTTTGTCCCCTTTTTGAATATTGGCACCACATTTGCTATGCGCCAGTCCTGCGGTACCGACCCTGTTATTAAGGAATCTGAGAAGATTAAAAATAATGGTCTATCTATCACAGAACTCAATTCCTGTAGTACTCTGGGGTGTATGCCATCCGGGCCCGGAGATTTGTCAACCTTAGTGATTTCGAGGCGGCGGCGTACTTCCTGCTGGGTTAAGCAGGTAATATTCAAGGGTGAATTTATGGTACCACTGGTCATGTCATCTGCCATGGCATTTTCTTGTATAAAAACCGTAGAAAAAAAGTAATTCAGCAGGTTGCTTTACCCTCATCCCCTTCCACCATTTCACCAAGACTATTTTTAAGGGGGCCAACACTATCGCTTTTCAGTTTTTTACTGTTTATGTAGTTAAAGAATATTTTAGGATTATTTTTACTTTCTCTCGCAATGAGTCTCTCTGTCTCAAACTTAGCTAACTTAATTTGCTTTTTACATATTTTATTTAATTTTCTATAATTATATAATGCCTCATCACTACCTACCCTCTTTAATTCTTTTAAGGCTTTCTGTTTTTCTTTTATTGCTTCCCTTACAGCTCTATTTAGCCATAGGGGTTTCCTCCTATTTCTAGCATGTTTGTTCTCATAGGGTATATTTTCTGCACAAGCCCTATTCAGGATGCTCATAAAAGTCTCCCATTTGCTTTGTGTACTTTTATTACTTAGTGCAATAAACTGGGATGATGTACTAAGATCATGTCTCAACCGTTTAAAATTTGCTTTCCTGAAGTTTAGTGTCCTTGTAGCCCCTCTACTATACATCTTACTAAAGAATACATGAAAACTTATTATTTTGTGATCACTATTCCCCAAGTAACCCCCAACTTGTATATTTGATATGCGGTCTGGCCTATTGGTTAGTACAAGGTCTAGTAGTGCTCCCCCTCTTGTGGGGTCCTGTACCATTTGTGAAAGGTAATTATCTTTCATTGTTATCAGAAATCTATTTCCTTTGCTGGAACTGCAAGTTTCTGTTCCCCAATTTATATCAGGATAGTTAAAGTCCCCCATAATAATTACCTCTCCGAGACTCGCTGCTTTATCAATTTGCTTTATGAGGAGATTCTCTACCTCTTCCATAATATTCGGCGTCTTATAACACACCCCTATCAGTATTTTATTCTTCTCCCCCCCCCCCCCCCTTATCTCCACCCATAGGGACTCTACATTCTCAGGACCCTCACATATGTTGTCACGCAGGATGGGTTGTAAGGATGATGTTACATATAGACACACCCCTCCCCCTCGCTTATTTGTACGGTCATTCCTGAATAGGCTATAACCCTGTAAATTAACAGCCCAGTCATAGCTCTCATCCAGCCATGTCTCTGATATCCCCACTATATCATCATTTTCTGCCAACAATATTAATTCTAATTCCTCCACCTTATTTGTGAGGCTTCGGGCATTAGTGTACATGCACGTTACGTATGACTCTGTACCTGTATTCCTGCTTACTGTATTAACTGTCCTAACCCTTCCCCCCGTACCACCCCCAATTTCATTACTTGTGCCCTGGTCACTATCTGCACTACATTCCCCTTCTATAAAGTGAATACCCTCGCCCCCCATTCCTAGTTTAAACACTCCTCCAACCTTCTAGCCATTTTCTGCCCCAGCAGAGCTGCACCCTCCCCATTAAGATGCAGCCCATCCCTAGCATAGAATCTGTAGCCAACTGAAAAGTCGGCCCAATTCTCCAGGAACCCAAAACCCTCTTTCCTACACCAATTCCTGAGCCACCTGTTAACCTCCCTGATCTCTCTTTGCCTCTCTGGTGTGGCTCGTGGCACAGGTAGTATTTCCGAAAATACCACCTTGGAGGTCCATGCTTTAAGCTTACAACCTAATTCCCTGAAATCATCTTTAAGGACTCTTAAGATCTCCTGGATTCTTCTATTACTTCATTAGCTCAGTCTTCCCTCACTATCTCTCTGTGTATAGATCTCCTGGATTCTTTTATTCCTCATTAGATCAGTCTTCCCTCACTATCTCTCTGTGTATAGATCTCCTGGATTCTTATATTCCTTCATTAGCTCAGTCTTCCCTCACTATCTCTCTGTGTATAGATCTCCTGGATTCTTCTATTCCTTCATTAGCTCAGTCTTCCCTCACTATCTCTCTGTGTATAGATCTCCTGGATTCTTCTATTACTTCATTAGCTCAGTCTTCCCTCACTATCTCTGTGTATAGATCTCCTGGATTCTTTTATTCCTCATTAGATCAGTCTTCCCTCACTATCTCTCTGTGTATAGATCTCCTGGATTCTTTTATTCCTTCATTAGCTCAGTCTTCCCTCACTATTTCTCTGTGTATAGATCTCCTGGATTCTTTTATTCCTCATTAGATCAGTCTTCCCTCACTATCTCTCTGTGTATAGATCTCCTGGATTCTTCTATTCCTTCATTAGCTCAGTCTTCCCTCACTATCTCTCTGTGTATAGATCTCCTGGATTCCTCTGTTCCTTCATTAGCTCAGTCTTCCCTCACTATCTCTCTGTGTATAGATCTCCTGGATTCTTCTATTTCTTCATTAGCTCAGTCTTCCCTCACTATCTCTATGTGTATAGATCTCCTGGATTCCTCTGTTCCTTCATTAGCTCAGTCTTCCCTCACTATCTCTCTGTGTTTAGATCTCCTGGATTCTTCTATTCCTTCATTAGCTCAGTCTTTCCTCACTATCTCTCTGTGTATAGATCTCCTGGATTCTTCTGTTCCTTCATTAGCTCAGTCTTCCCTCACTATCTCTCTGTGTTTAGATCTCCTGGATTCTTCTATTCCTTCATTAGCTCAGTCTTCCCTCACTATCTCTGTGTATAGATCTCCTGGATTCTTCTATTCCTTCATTAGCTCAGCCTTCTCTCACTATCTCTCTGTGTATAGATCTCCTGGATTCTTCTATTCCTTCATTAGCTCAGTCTTCCCTCACTATCTCTGTGTATAGATCTTCTGGATTCTTCTATTCCTTCATTAGCTCAGTCTTCCCTCATTATCTCTCTGTGTATAGATCTCCTGGATTCTTCTATTCCTTCATTAGCTCAGTCTTCCCTCACTATCTCTCTGTGTATAGATCTCCTGGATTCTTCTATTCCTTCATTAGCTCAGTCTTCCCTCACTATCTCTCTGTGTATAGATCTCCTGGATTCCTCTATTCCTTCATTAGCTTATTCTTCCCTCACTATCTCTCTGTGTATAGATCTCCTGGATTCTTCTATTCCTTCATTAGCTCAGTCTTCCCTCACTATCTCTCTGTGTATAGATCTCCTGGATTCTTTTATTCCTTCATTAGCTCAGTCTTCCCTCACTATCTCTCTGTGTATAGATCTCCTGGATTCTTCTATTCCTTCATTAGCTCAGTCTTCCCTCACTATCTCTCTGTGTATAGATCTCCTGGATTCTTCTCTTCCTTCATTAGCTCAGTCTTCCCTCACTATCTCTCTGTGTATAGATCTCCTGGATTCTTCTATATGTTCATTAGCTCAGTCTTCCCTCACTATCTCTCTGTGTATAGATCTCCTGGATTCTTCTATTCCTTCATTAGCTTATTCTTCCCTCACTATCTCTCTGTGTATAGATCTTCTGGATTCCTCTATTTCTTCATTAGCTCAGTCTTCCCTCACTATCTCTCTGTATATAGATCTCCTGGATTCTTCTATTCCTTCATTAGCTCAGTCTTCCCTCACTATCTGTGTATAGATCTCCTGGATTCTTCTCTTCCTTCATTAGCTCAGTCTTCCCTCACTATCTCTGTGTATAGATCTCCTGGATTCTTCTATTCCTTCATTAGCTCAGTCTTCCCTCACTATCTCTCTGTACATAGACTACAGTTCAAAAGGTCACTTGGATATTTCCTTATTTTTGAAAGAAAAGCACATGTTTTGTCAATGAAGCTAACATTAAATTAAACAGAAATCCCCTCTATACATTGTTATGTGGTAAATGACTATTCTCGCTGCAGACGTCTGGTGTTTAATGCAATATCTACATAGGTGTATAGAGGCCCATTTCCAACAACCACCACTCCAGTGTCTAATTGTACATTGTGTTTGCTAACTGTGTTAGAAGGCTAATGGATGTTTAGAAATTCCTTGGTAACCCTTGTGCAAGTATGTTAGCACAGCTGAAAACAGTTTTGCTGATTAGAGAAGCTATAAAACTGACCTTCCTTTGAGCTAGTTGAGAATCTGGAGCATTACATTTGTTGGTTCCATTAAACTCTCAAAATGGCCAGAAAAAAAGAACTTTCATGAGCACAAACAGGCTGTAACCAGAGTAGAGAGAAGTGGAGGCCGCGCTGCACAACTGAGGAGCGCACAAACAGGCTGTAACCAGAGTAGAGGGAAGTGGAGGCCGCGCTGCACAACTGAGGAGAGCACAAACAGGCTGTAACCAGAGTAGAGGGAAGTGGAGGCCGTGCTGCACAACTGAGGAGAGCACAAACAGGCTGTAACCAGAGTAGAGGGAAGTGGAGGCCGCGCTGCACAACTGAGGAGAGCACAAACAGGCTGTAACCAGAGTAGAGAGAAGTGGAGGCCGCGTTGCACAACTGAGGATAGCACAAACAGGCTGTAACCAGAGTAGAGAGAAGTGGAGGCCGCGCTGCACAACTGAGGAGAGCACAAACAGGCTGTAACCAGAGTAGAGGGAAGTGGGAGGCCGCGCTGCACAACTGAGGAGAGCACAAACAGGCTGTAACCAGAGTAGAGGGAAGTGGAGGCCGCGCTGCACAACTGAGGAGAGCACAAACAGGCTGTAACCAGAGTAGAGGGAAGTGGAGGCCGCGCTGCACAACTGAGGAGAGCACAAACAGGCTGTAACCAGAGTAGAGAGAAGTGGAGGCCGCGCTGCACAACTGAGGAGAGCACAAACAGGCTGTTACCAGAGCAGAGAGAAGTGGAGGCCGTGCTGCACAACTGAGGAGAGCACAAACAGGCTGTAACCAGAGCAGAGAGAAGTGGAGGCCGTGCTGCACAACTGAGCAACAAGACAAGTACATTACAGTCTCTAGTGTGAGAAATCCACGCCTCACAGGTCCTCAACTGGCAGCTTCATTACATAGCACCCGCAAAAAAACAGTGTCACCATCTACAGTGAAGAGGCGACTCCGGGATGCCGGCCTTCAGGGCAGAGGGGCAAAGAAAAAGCCATATCTGAGACTGGCTAATAAAAGGAAAAGATTAATATGGGCAAAAGCACACAGACATTGGACAGAGGAAGATTGGAAAAGTGTTCTGGACAGACGAAGCGAAGTGTGAGGTGTTTGGATCACACAGAAGAACATTTGTGAGACGCAGAACAACTGAAAAAATGCTGGAAGACTGCCTTACGCCATCAGTCAAGCATGGTGGAGGTCATGTGATTGTCTGGGGTTGCTTTGTGCTGGTAAAGTGGGAGATTTGTACAAGGTAAAAGGGATTTTGAATAATGAAGGCTATCACTCCATTTTACAATTCCATGCCATACCCTGTGGACAGCGCTTGATTGGAGCCAATTTCATCCTACAACAGGACAATGACCAAAATAAAATAAAGAGCTTCATCGACAACTACCACAAAAGACTTCAAGCTGTCATTGATGTTAGAGGGGGCGATACACGGTATTAAGAACTGGGGGATGGGAACTTTGGATGTTTTTGGTTGTCATTATGATTTATAAAGAGAAAGCACAGTAGATGACAATAAATGGCTTCACCCGACACTGACCATGAGCGGGAAAAGATTGTGTGTTATCATTCATATTCTCTGAAAAAGGCCAAGAAAGCAAAAAAATCTACCGGGGTGTGTAAACTTTTGAGCACAACTGTATCTGGATAGTTAAAATCTCCCGATATCTGATGTATAAGGAGATCACCCATATCTTCAGTCTGTCCAGGCGGCCGATAACACACACAATAGTGCCCTTTCTGCTCTTCTCTACAGAGCTGCCATTCCCAGAAGCCTGGATTTCTGTGGAGATTAACGCTTTCTTAATAGACAATGCGACACCTCCCTCTTGTTAAGCCACTTCTAAATAATTTGTATCCTTCTAGCCTTGTATTCCAATCTTGTGTATCATGACATAGTCCTGTGATGTCACACATGGCCTCCCAGCAGAGGGCAGTGCTGTGTACATATCACTGATGATGTCATGCTCTCCTGTGATGTCACACATGGTCTCTCCAGCAGAGGGCAGTGCTGTGTACATATCACTGATGATGTCATGCTCTCCTGTGATGTCACACATGGCCTCCCAGCAGAGGGCAGTGCTGTGTACATATCACTGATGATGTCATGCTCTCCTGTGATGTCACACATGATCTCTCCAGCAGAGGGCAGTGCTGTGTACATATCACTGATGATGTCATGTTCTCCTGTGATGTCACACATGGCCTCTCCAGCAGAGGGCAGTGCTGTGTACATATCACTGATGATGTCATGGTGTCCTGTGATGTCACACATGGTCTCTCCAGCAGAGGGCAGTGCTGTGTACATATCACTGATGATGTCATGGTGTCCTGTGATGTCACACATGGCAGGGTGAGCCATACAGATGTCTGGGCTGTGGTTATTCTCCGCTGACCTTTATGAGGTTACGGTCTGCATCCCTTTAATGTGGCAGGAGACTCTGGCATTGAAAGGGTGAATGTAGAGTGAGAGACCTGCGCAACGTCTGCATCCCCCAAGACCTTCCAACATGGCTGCCCGCGGATGGCAGAGGAAGCGATGGTGAGGTGCGGTGGCGAGGAGGGCGCAGCTGTGAGACGCAGCCCGGGGTCACGGTGAGACCTGGCTTGTATGATATTAGTGAGGGTGGGGAGGGTCTCAGCTGTGCAGTAGGACATGGGGCTGGGGGGCACCTCCACATCATCGCGCCTCTCTGGGTTTGTCCTGGAAGTAGTGACAGATGTCAGAAGCACTTAGGATCCTGGCACCAGCAGCGTCCAGTGGTGAGTTCTCATTAGAGGGGACAGACAGACCCCCATCCTCCCTCCCCGCACTCTCATCTTCCTCCATCTCTGCCCAGCACATGTGAGATCGGTGGTACCCAGGGGAGCGGGGCTCATCTGCTGCCAGCATCCCTCCCCCTCCTCCTCCGTCACCACCAGAGCCACCCTTCTATCATCTCCATGTCATCGCCCTGCTCCGGACAGGAGGTCAGACGCACAGCATTCCGGGGTCCCAGTGGTCCAACACGGCTGCCCACCCCCAGCGTAGTCCCCCCCAGTCCCAGGTGAGACATATGTCTGGGGGACATCCAGCGTCCATCTCTGAACCATGTCTACAACCTGTGACTGACTCCTCTCCGGGCGAGCCCTCCAGAACCTGCAGCACTGCCGGCCTGACAACCTCGTCCCTGCCGGAGGTGAGTGACAACCTGTGACCTACCACCATGAGGGGCCGACCACCATGAGGGGCAGACGGGAGAGCAGCGACCATGAGGGGCAGACGGGAGAGCAGCGACCATGAGGGGCAGACGGGAGAGCAGCGACCATGAGGGGCAGACGGGAGAGCAGCGACCATGAGGGGCAGACGGGAGAGCAACGACCATGAGGGGCAGACGGGAGAGCAGCGACCATGAGGGGCAGACGGGAGAGCAGCGACGCTACAGTCTGTAGAAGACCCATAATGTGTAGTGATCACGTCACACACACAGGCTGCCCCTTCTGGACCCATCCATACGTGGTGTGTGGTACAATCTGGTGATCCACCACCACTGATAATGCATGCCAGCGAATGTGATCAGTCAGTGATATGTGATCGATCAGTGATCAGTCTGTGGTCGGCCAATGATTCGTGATCAATAAGTGATCAGTCTGTGATTGGTCAATAATGCGTGATCAATCAGTGATCAGTCTGTGATTGGTCAATAATGCGTGATCAGTCTGTGATTGGTCAATGATCCGTGATCAATAAGTGGTCAGTCTGTGGCCAATGATACATGATGGATCAGTGATCAGTCTGTGGCCAATGATACATGATGGATCAGTGATCAGTCCGTGGGCAGCCAATGATACATGATGGATCAGTGATCAGTCTGTGGCTAATGATACATGATGGATCAGTGATCAGTCTGTGGCCAATGATACATGATGGATCAGTGATCAGTCTGTGGCCAATGATACATGATGGATCAGTGATCAGTCTGTGGCCAATGATACATGATGGATCAGTGATCAGTCTGTGGCCAATGATACATGATGGATCAGTGATCAGTCTGTGGCCAATGATACATTATGGATCAGTGATCAGTCTGTGGCCAATGATTCATGATAGATCAGTGATCAGTCTGTGGCCAATGATACATTATGGATCAGTGATCAGTCTGTGGCCAATGATACATGATGGATCAGTGATCAGTCTGTGGCCAATGATACATTATGGATCGGTGATCAGTCTGTGGCCAATGATACATGATGGATCAGTGATCAGTCTGTGGCCAATGATACATGATGGATCAGCGATCAGTCTGTGGCCAATGATACATGATGGATCGGTGATCAGTCTGTGGCCAATGATACATTATGGATCGGTGATCAGTCTGTGACCAATGATACATTATGGATCGGTGATCAGTCTGTGGCCAATGATACATGATGGATCAGTGATCAGTCTGTGGTCAATGATACATTATGGATCAGTGATCAGTCTGTGGCCAATGATACATGATGGATCAGTGATCAGTCTGTGGCCAATGATACATTATGGATCGGTGATCAGTCTGTGGCCAATGATACATTATGGATCGGTGATCAGTCTGTGACCAATGATACATGATGGATCAGTGATCAGTCTGTGGTCAATGATACATTATGGATCGGTGATCAGTCTGTGACCAATGATACATTATGGATCGGTGATCAGTCTGTGGCCAATGATACATGATGGATCAGTGATCAGTCTGTGGTCAATGATACATTATGGATCGGTGATCAGTCTGTGGCCAATGATACATGATGGATCAGTGATCAGTCTGTGGCCAATGATACATGATGGATCAGTGATCAGTCTGTGGTCAATGATACATTATGGATCAGTGATCAGTCTGTGGCCAATGATACATGATGGATCAGTGATCAGTCTGTGGCCAATGATACATTATGGATCGGTGATCAGTCTGTGGCCAATGATACATTATGGATCAGTGATCAGTCTGTGGCCAATGATACATGATGGATCAGTGATCAGTCTGTGACCAATGATACATTATGGATCGGTGATCAGTCTGTGGCCAATGATACATGATGGATCAGTGATCAGTCTGTGGCCAATGATACATGATGGATCGGTGATCAGTCTGTGGCCAATGATACATGATGGATCGGTGATCAGTCTGTGGCCAATGATACATGATGGATCAGTGATCAGTCTGTGGCCAATGATACATGATGGATCGGTGATCAGTCTGTGGGCAGCCAATGATACATGATGGATCAGTGATCAGTCTGTGGCCAATGATACATGATGGATCAGTGATTAGTCTGTGGCCAATGATACATGATGGATCAGTGATCAGTCTGTGGCCAATGATACATGATGGATCAGTGATCAGTCTGTGGCCAATGATACATGATGGATCAGTGATCAGTCTGTGGCCAATGATACATGATGGATCAGTGATCAGTCTGTGGCCAATGATACATGATGGATCAGTGATCAGTCTGTGGCCAATGATACATGATGGATCAGCGATCAGTCTGTGGCCAATGATACATGATGGATCAGTGATCAGTCTGTGGCCAATGATACATGATGGATCAGTGATCAGTCTGTGGCCAATGATACATGATGGATCAGTGATCAGTCTGTGGTCAATGATACATGATGAATCAGTGATCAGTCCGTGGCCAATGATACATGATGGATCAGTGATCAGTCCGTGGCCAGTGATACATGATGGATCAGTGATCAGTCCGTGGCCAATGATACATGATGGATCAGTGATCAGTCCGTGGCCAATGATACATGATGGATCAGTGATCAGTCTGTGGCCAATGATACATTATGGATCGGTGATCAGTCTGTGGCCAATGATACATGATGGATCAGTGATCAGTCTGTGGGCAGCCAATGATACATGATGGATCAGTGATCAGTCTGTGGCCAATGATACATGATGGATCAGTGATCAGTCTGTGGTCAATGATACATGATGGATCAGTGGTCAGTCTGTGGCCAATGATACATGATGGATCAGTGATCAGTCTGTGGTCAATGATACATGATGGATCGGTGATCAGTCTGTGGTCAATGATACATGATGGATCGGTGATCAGTCTGTGGTCAATGATACATGATGGATCGGTGATCAGTCTGTGGGCAGCCAATGATACATGATGGATCAGTGATCAGTCTGTGGCCAATGATACATGATGGATCAGTGATCAGTCTGTGGCCAATGATACATGATGGATCGGTGATCAGTCTGTGGTCAATGATACATGATGGATCGGTGATCAGTCTGTGGTCAATGATACATGATGGATCGGTGATCAGTCTGTGGCCAATGATACATGATGGATCAGTGATCAGTCTGTGGTCAATGATACATGATGAATCAGTGATCAGTCCGTGGCCAATGATACATGATGGATCAGTGATCAGTCCGTGGCCAGTGATACATGATGGATCAGTGATCAGTCCGTGGCCAATGATACATGATGGATCAGTGATCAGTCCGTGGCCAATGATACATGATGGATCAGTGATCAGTCTGTGGCCAATGATACATTATGGATCGGTGATCAGTCTGTGGCCAATGATACATGATGGATCAGTGATCAGTCTGTGGGCAGCCAATGATACATGATGGATCAGTGATCAGTCTGTGGCCAATGATACATGATGGATCAGTGATCAGTCTGTGGTCAATGATACATGATGGATCAGTGGTCAGTCTGTGGCCAATGATACATGATGGATCAGTGATCAGTCTGTGGTCAATGATACATGATGGATCGGTGATCAGTCTGTGGTCAATGATACATGATGGATCGGTGATCAGTCTGTGGTCAATGATACATGATGGATCGGTGATCAGTCTGTGGGCAGCCAATGATACATGATGGATCAGTGATCAGTCTGTGGCCAATGATACATGATGGATCAGTGATCAGTCTGTGGCCAATGATACATGATGGATCGGTGATCAGTCTGTGGTCAATGATACATGATGGATCGGTGATCAGTCTGTGGTCAATGATACATGATGGATCGGTGATCAGTCTGTGGTCAATGATACATGATGGATCGGTGGTCAGTCTGTGGCCAATGATACATGATGGATCGGTGATCAGTCTGTGGTCAATGATACATGATGGATCGGTGATCAGTCTGTGGTCAATGATACATGATGGATCAGTGATCAGTCTGTGGCCAATGATACATGATGGATCAGTGATCAGTCTGTGGCCAATGATACATGATGGATCAGTGATCAGTCTGTGGCCAATGATACATGATGGATCAGTGATCAGTCTGTGGCCAATGATACATGATGGATCAGTGATCAGTCTGTGGCCAATGATACATGATGGATCAGTGATCAGTCTGTGGTCAATGATACATGATGGATCAGTGATCAGTCTGTGGTCAATGATACATGATGGATCGGTGATCAGTCTGTGGGCAGCCAATGATACATGATGGATCAGTGATCAGTCTGTGGTCAATGATACATGATGGATCAGTGATCAGTCTGTGGTCAATGATACATGATGGATCGGTGATCAGTCTGTGGGCAGCCAATGATACATGATGGATCAGTGATCAGTCTGTGGCCAATGATACATGATGGATCGGTGATCAGTCTGTGGCCAATGATACATGATGGATCGGTGATCAGTCTGTGGTCAATGATACATGATGGATCGGTGATCAGTCTGTGGCCAATGATACATGATGGATCAGCGATCAGTCTGTGGCCAATGATACATGATGGATCAGTGATCAGTCTGTGGCCAATGATACATGATGGATCAGTGATCAGTCTGTGGTCAATGATACATGATGGATCGGTGATCAGTCTGTGGTCAATGATACATGATGGATCAGTGATCAGTCTGTGGTCAATGATACATGATGGATCAGCGATCAGTCTGTGGTCAATGATACATGATGGATCAGTGATCAGTCTGTGGCCAATGATACATGATGGATCAGTGATCAGTCCGTGGCCAATGATACATGATGGATCAGTGATCAGTCTGTGGTCAATGATACATGATGGATCAGTGATCAGTCCGTGGCCAATGATACATGATGGATCAGTGATCAGTCCGTGGCCAATGATACATGATGGATCAGTGATCAGTCCGTGGGCAGCCAATGATACATGATGGATCAGTGATCAGTCCGTGGCCAATGATACATGATGGATCAGTGATCAGTCCGTGGCCAATGATACATGATGGATCAGTGATCAGTCTGTGGGCAGCCAATGATACATGATGGATCAGTGATCAGTCTGTGGGCAGCCAATGATCCGTGAACAATCAGTAAACAGCTTGTGATGGGTAAATGATGGAGGGGGGAGAGGGTAGCTGACCCCCTGATCCCAGCACCGGGCTTACCCTGAGAGGGGCGTGTTAGGGCCTACCCATCCCTCAGCAGAGCCTTGCATGGTGAGGGTGGACTTGTCTGATGATAGGCACCAGGTACCCCTCCAGGGCAGCTCCTGGTTGTCGCGCTCCACAGTATTGAAAGCCATTTTCCACTCATCCCCCTCAGGATAAGATTGTTTTCCCCCCTCAGATCCAGTTTGGTGAACCATTTAGCCCAGACGATTAGATTAAAAAGATCTGGGATTCGAGGGAGGGAGTACGGATCCTGAACAGTTCATGGAAATCCAAACAAGGACGCAGCCCCCCATCTTATATCCTAACAAAGAAGAACCCTGCAGCCAGTGGAGCAGACGAGGCGGGTCCGATGTGTCCTATACAAGGCTGTCTGAGATGTACTCTTTCATGGCCGGCCTCTCTGGACCTGAAGCTTATATAGCCCGCTTTTTGGTAACTTTGTCCCTGGTATTAGATTGACTGAGCAGTCGTAGGAGCGGTGGGGGGGGGAAGCTCCTGACATCCTCAAAGTCAGACAGATACTCGGGCAAGGACCTGGGAGCGACCATTGAAATACAGGTGCTCATGCAGGTGTTGTGACAGTACTCGCTCCACCATGCTACCTCCCGTGCCGCCAATCCACCACAGCATTGTGTAGCATCAGCCAAGGGAGACCTAACACCACCGGTGAGGGTAGACCCTCCAGCACAAAACAGTCAATGGATTCTGTGTGCATGGCCCCAACCTGGAGACGTAAGCCTTGAATGACCTCTCACTCAGGGGTGCAGAATCGATGGCGACAGTGGAAATAGGTTTAGGTAACTATGTGGAGTAAGGCCCTGGTTCCGGATGAACTGGACGTCCACCAAATTGGACCCTGCACCACTATCCAAAAAGGCGGAAATAAACACCTTCTTTCCACCTGATAGGACCTCAGAGAAGAAATTACGACCTATGAACAGAGGAAATATGTACACCCAGGTGGCTATCCTCCATGCAGCCTGAGCTCGATCCTGTAAAGTGATCTTTAGTCTACGTGCCCACGATCCGGACAAGCTGAGTCCTGGACGCAGCATGTCCTCTCCTGCGAGGCCACAGTGCTGTCCACAGGAGACCTTAGCTGCCCGTGCCCATGATCAGGGTTCGGGCCGCAGCAGTCTTTTCTCTGTTCTCCCTTGCGGAGAGCACTCGTGGCAGGAATAAATTGACAGGACGGGAAGCCGCGCCGTATGTCAGTTTACGCTGTGGAGAAAAGAAGCACAGAGGACAGGAGATTTCTATCAATCCATCCTCTGTGCTTGTACTGTACAACAAAGCGAAAACACACTGCGCCCAAAACGCTGTGACCCCTGATCATGGGCACGCAGCCTCACAACCACAAATGAAACAGAGTCTCATTTTGCGATGAACTATAGGTGAACCAGTGCCACGCGTTACCCTCCCAACTACATAGGTGCCTCAGGGGCCACTGACCTAGGTTCCATAATCACAGGATCCCTGGTGGATAATGGGGTCTCCTTTTGAACTTTCACAGAGATACTGGTTAATACGGATAGCCGGGGACATGGCGGCCTCCGCGGACCCTGGAGTCTCATACACAACTAAAGTCCGATACTCTCTGGCAGAAATTCTATAGAAGTGTGGGATCATTGCCCCGGAAGTGCCGAATCTGACGTAGTTTGGAGTCAGCCAGGGCAACGCAGTTGGGATTGTCATAAATGAGCCTCAAAGAAAAGACCTCAACCGTCCGGAGCGACTGAGAATCAGGTGGGCAGAGAAAGCCCAGGCTTGGAGATCCCCCTGGAGGAGTGAGACAACTATCCCCACCCGCTGCTCCTCGGTACCTGAGGAATGCAGTCTAAGCGTACAGTTTGCAGGCCTCCCTAAATAACACAACCTTGTCCCGACCTCCAGAGAACCTATCTGGCAACGTTAATTTAGTCTATGGCAGGAATTGCCCAGGAACAGTGGACACTAAACCCGGATTCTGTGACGGAAAGCTGCAACATGTCCAAACCCAGATCTGCCACCTCCAGTGAAAGACTCTGCAGGTGCTCAGCCAGTGCAAAGATGGGCTCCATCGTAGACCTCCCCCCAAAATGGTGCAGCCAGTGATAATGTCACAGTACAGTGATGGAGGGGAGCTAACCCACTGATCCCAAAACCAGCTTACCCTGAGAGGGGCATGAGTAAGTGCCTACCCAGCCTTGACCAGAGCCTCTGATCATGAGGTTGGACTTGTCTGACGATAGGCACCAGGTACCACTCCAGGGCAGGTCCTGGGTGTTGCACCCCACCAAGGTTGGCGCAAGGTGCGATAGGATAATTGATGCTCCACCACTTGAGAAGGAATAGGGAGGGGCAACCCCTGACACTTACCCCGAGCAGCCCTGACATCACTAGACGGGTTCTTTCATCCCGTGAAGTGATCACGTTACTATCCCTGTCTGTCCCTGGATACAGCCCTGTCTAGTGTGCAGGGTAGCGAGTACACTAGTCCTACTCAAGGTTAGAGACAGACAGGGCTAAAAAAAAAACCACAATCATACAAGGCACTACAAACTAAAGGGAACAGACTAGTGAGGCAAACCTAAGAAACCTAAGAGATTTCGCCGCCTCGAAATCACTAAGGGTGACAAATCTCCGGGCCCGGATGGCTACACCCCAGAGTACTACAGGAATTGAGTTCTGTGATAGATAGACCATTATTTTTAATCTTCTCAGATTCCTTAATAACAGGGTCGGTACCGCAGGACTGGCGCATAGCAAATGTGGTGCCAATATTCAAAAAGGGGACAAAAACTGAGCCGGGAAATTATAGGCCGGTAAGTTTAACCTCTACGGTTGGTAAAATCCTTGAGGGTTTCTTGAGAGATGCTATACTGGAGTATCTCAAGAAAAATAACCTTATGACAGAGTATCAACATGGGTTTATGAGGGATCGATCCTGTCAAACCAATTTGATCAGCTTCTATGAAGAGGTAAGTTCAAGCCTGGACCAGGGAAATGCAGTGGATGTTGTGTATATGGACTTTTCAAAAGCTTTTGATACGGTGCCACACAAAAGGTTGGTGCATAAAATGAGAATAATGGGGATAGGGGAAAATATGTGTAACTGGGTTACAAACTGGCTCAGTGATAGGAAACAAAGGGTGGTTATTAATGGTACGTACTCGGACTGGGTCTCAGTTCATAGTGGGGTACCACAGGGGTCAGTATTGGGCCCGCTTCTTTTCAACATATTTATAAATGACCTTGTTGGGGGCATGCGGAGTAGAATTTCAATATTTGCAGATGATACTAAACTCTGCAGGGTAATCAATACAGAGGAGGATAATTTTATATTACAGGGAGATTTATGTAAATTGGAGGATTGGGCTGAGAAGTGGCAATTGAAGTTTAATGTAGATAAATGTAAGGTCATGCACTTGGGTAGAGGAAATAACATTTATGATTATGTACTTAATTGTAGAACACTGGGTAAAACAGACACAGAAAAAGACTTGGGTGTATGGGGGGATGGTAAACTTCACTTTAGTGGACAGTGTCAGGCAGCTGCTGCCAGGGCTAATAAAATAATGGGATGTATTAAAAGAGGTATAAGTGTTCATGAAAAAAATATAGTTCTACCTCTGTACAAGTCACTAGTGCGACCGCACTTATATACTGTGTACAATTCTGGTCACCGATATATAAGAAGGACATAGCTGAACTGGAGAGGGTGCAGAGAAGAGCGACCAAGATTATTAGAGGAATGGGGGGGCTGCAATACCAAGACAGGAAAAACGAAGGCTTAGGGGGGATCTAATCACAATGTATAAATATATGAGGGGACAGTACAGAGACCTTTCCAAAGATCTCTTTACACCTAGGCCTGCGACTGGAACACGGGGGCATCCGCTACGTCTTGAGGAAAGAAGGTTTAATCATAATCACAGACGAGGATTCTTTACTGTACGAGCAGTGAGACTATGGAACTCTCTGCCGCATGATGTTGTAATGAGTGATTCACTACTAACATTTAAGCAGAGCCTGGATGCCTTTCCTGAAAAATGTAATATTACCAGTTATGTATATTAGATTTTATGACAGGGTATTGATCCAGGGAACTAGTCTGATTGCCGGATGTGGACGAAAGAAGGACATTTTTTCCCCATTGGAGCTTATTTGCCACATTGGGGGTTTTTTGCCTTCCTCTGGATCAACGTTAGGCTACGGGGTGAACTAGATGGACTTAGAGTCTCCCTTCAACCTTAAAAACTATGATACTATGATACTATGATTAAGGAAGGACAAACACAACATACAGCAAATTCCAACTGCTCTTCCCAAAAAGCTTTCACATTGAGACAGTACACTAAAATCCAGGGGTTCCCACAATACCCCCATTCAGTATTCTCGTCTCACGCACTCCCACCGTATTGTGACATCCAGCTTCTTCTGCTCTTCATAGCTGTTTGCTAGACCTGGTGCTAATGCAACAAGCTAGCAGACAGCCACTAGCCACGTGATAGTACGTGATCGACAAGGGATCAGCCTGTGATCGGTCAATGATATGTGATTGATAAGGGATCCGTTTCTGATCGATAAGGGTTTTGGTATGGAGACATGGCTGTCTTTAGAAGACCCCTCATCCCACTGAACACCCGCAATCCTTCCCCGTGGGCGGAACACTACAGACAACACAGGGTGAGGGAACCGCACATTGGTGACACTTTATTGGGTCCCCAACAGGCAAAAACATAGTATAGTGGCAAGCAAAAAGGTAACAATGTTCTGAGCTTGTGACTTTCCAGCTCCATATCTCACCGTCCTCTACAGCTTTCAGCATGAGACATCCTTCATTTTATAGACAATCATCTCTGCTATCTCATACATAAATGTGACTTGCAGCTATTTAGCATTCCACAAATTAGCAGACAAAAAGGTGCTCCAGACAGTCTCACAGGAAACAATGGCTCATGTCCCTTGAGTTACTGAACAAAGGAATAGTATATCTGGCATATTTAAGAATAGTTCACCCCCACGCAAATTATCAGATATTTCTTATTGACATTAAGTCATCACAATCAGGAGCTGATGAGTCTGTGATCAGTCTGTGATTGGTCAATGATATGTGAGAGAAATAAAGGACCTGCCGAAGCACAAACGTGCGAAACAGCTCGCCGTCGTCTGATGTCTATAGCCTCCCCTCACCTCCCCCTGCACATGTACCCGTCTCCCCGGTAAAATAAATTACCGCCTTCTAAGCATCAGCGAGTGATGCCGTTCTTTTCTCCTTTGTGGATTTGTATCAATGATATGTGATCTATCAGTGATCAGTCTGTGATTGGTTAATGATACGTGATCTATCAGTGATCAGACTGTGATCAGTCAATGATATGTGATCTATCAGTGATCAGTCTGTGATCAGTCAATATGTGATTTATCAGTGATCAGTCTGTTATTGGTTAATGATACGTGATCTATCAGTGATCAGACTGTGATCAGTCAATATGTGATCTATCAGTGATCAGTCTGTTATTGGTTAATGATACGTGATCTATCAGTAATCAGTCTGTGATCAGTCAATGATACGTGATCTATCAGTAATCAGTCTGTGATCAGTCAATGATACGTGATCTATCAGTGATCAGTCTGTGATCAGTCAGTGATATGTGATCTAGCAGTAATCAGTTTGTGATCGGTCAATGATATGTGGTTGGTCAGTGGTCAGTTCATGACTTTGACCCCCCGTTTTGTACCAGCAGCAGGTGTTGGACCTTCCAGTATTTATAGGGGCATCACTAGTGAGATTTCACCCTTCATCTGTGTGGGGAAGGATGAGAGCACTTTCACAGTCAGCAGGAAAGACCACACTGGGGTCTTCTCTGTGACTCACCTAGGGGGGCTTCACAGTGTCAGTGTGGCACCCCAGCGGTCCTGGGAGACACAGTGGCGTTGTTCTCATCACTGGGGGCAATGCCATGCTTGGAAACAGTGGGGAAATCTATGCCAGGTACACTAACATGTAACACCACTTCCTCCACCGGACCAGTAGGGGGAGCTCATAACCTGCGTTGAGGAGAGCCTCTCTGGACATACTGACCTGGAGGAGGGATTAGGGAGTAACAGGAAGCCAGACCTCAGAACAGTAGTACGGAGCAACGAGAACGGTCGCTGTCTGAGAGATGCTGCCCAGCTCTCCAGGACCGAGTACATAGAGCGGGATACCAGCATCCCAGACTACTGGGTACTAACGGCCCAGTAGTAACGCCGGAGGGCAGAGGATTCTACCTCTTCTGGCCCATCTGTAATCTGGAGGCGAAGTGGCAAGAAAAAGCCCAGGGTCGCTGCTACAGAGTGGGCCCCAGTACCGGCTCACGCTACCCTGCAGACAGAAGATACAAATGTGCCGCCCCGGCGCAGACCGGGGTGCTCGGATCCGGGATGGTCATGGCTCGAAGGGTCCGGACCCAGGCTCGGCACTCACTCCGATCCCTGAAAGGGGGATTATTTACAGGGGAGAAGTTTGTGACGCCACCTGCGGGTTGTGGTAATGGGAGTACCGCCGCTTCTGGATAGAGTGCCGGGGCAGATGGAGTTGAGCAGTCTGATGTTAGTCCCTCCACAGGTAGGGAAAGCCCCGAGTTCAGGGTGTTTGGTGGATATTTGGGAGCGCAGGGTGCAGGGCTCAGGGTACTCACTGTGGGTAGTTGTGCTGGATGAGGATTATAAAGTAGACACTCGCACTGAGGGTAATCCAGAGCCGCCTCCGTGCACAAGTTAGTTTCTGCGTGGCCCCTTGGCGTGAAGCTGTTGGGGCCCCGCTCACTATATTTGTAGTGTAGCTGTGCTCTTGATGGCTAGCACTTGGGATTTTAGTGGATCGTGTTACTGGAAAGCCCTGTCCCCCGCAGTGTGCTGTCGCCTTCAATCTCTGAGCTCCTAGGGAAGTTCATAAAGAGACTCTTCCTCCCAGGTTAATTAACAGGGCGGATGAACCTGCTCCTGACCTAGGGTCCTGTACCCCGTCGTGCTCGGTACCGGTCAGTTCTTTTGGGTTTCTGATGCTGACAGTCCTCCTAGACTATGTCCGTCGCACCCTTCCAATGTCACTGCCACCAGTCCCCGACTCCTCAGGTCCTGGACCACCGTCTGCGACCCAACCTCGGTTTAGCTCCCCGGGAGCTACCACACCCAGCTCCTCACTCCTTGAGGGCTCTCACTACTCTCGTACTTCCTCCCTCCCACCAGTCTGCCTGACCCCTAGGTGGATGGCCTTATTCTGCTTATCCAACCCATTGGTGTGTCTGACAGGCCATGATGTGAGGTGTGATTGGGATTTGTGGTACTGATGGTAGTGACATCGGCTTCTTAAGAACCTGGAACCAGGGAGGGTAGATCCTGCACCCTTGGTAAGGGTTGCAGTACCCTGTGGCACCCTGGTATATTCAGGGGCGCCACACAAACACACATAGAAAGAGGGACGCTGCCGAGGAGCAGAAGCACCGGACCCGAGCGCCAGAGATTCCCAGGCGAGCAGCGTTCCCAACCCCTCCGCCCGCGACACAGGCATACAGGTCATTTAATAATTCAGTCGGTTTATTAATACAGACAAATAGCGCTCTACAGTAACATACCGCACAGCCGCTTCCAGCTTAAAGGCACAGAGACAGTTTTCAAGTCCATTACCCCACGGTATGCCTGCACAGGATCGGAAACAGTATCCAGTGGAGCTATGTCCTGCTTCACTCACTGACCCTGGCCTGTCGAAGTGGCCCCTCGCTTCTCCCAGGGGTCCCTGCAGGAGACAGGGGCCAATAACTCATTTTTAGTCAGTGTTAGAGCACTTTTCACACACAGCACTCTCCATTGTCGCTGCAGTTTCTCCACATCTCAAATAGAGACCGCGGGCGGCGTATGTAGATAGGGAGACCCACCCATCTCTCCAGCTATCTGTAAACCTGGCCCTTTGAGTGCTTTAACAAAACTTGTGGCACTACAGGTACCAGCATAGACATTCCAGGTTTACATCCCAGATGAAAACCACCTCTTGGATACATACTCACCATTTAAAATGTAGATGGCTGCCATCTTACAGTGTGTATATGTAACAGAGGCCAGGCATGCAACACACAGTAAGGATGACTCAGTGGTGACTTCAAGGGGTTCATATTATGTGGGAACAGGGAGATGAAGGATGGTTGGGCAAACAGTGGATAAAGAAGAAATAGAAAGTAAGCAAATTTTAACAGTTGGCACTTTACACAGTTTACACTCGACTGATGATATGTATGAACTGTATGTGTAGTGCATTGCCACACAACTGCGCTACGTTTAATGAACCTCTTAATAAGCTATTTTCTCTCGGTACCGTATGCGGGGAAGGAAGTAACAACTCTACTCGTGTCGCTGCTGCTTCAGATCAAATGCACATTTCTCAATCTCTGTCTCTCAATGTCCAATCTTCAGAGCTTGACATTGTATGCCGATCTGCTTTTCGTGATGGTGTTTTGTCTTTGGGTTCCTCTGGCAACGGTATTTGGTCTTCAAGTTCCTCTGGTGAGTATACTTGGTCCTTGCGTTTCTCTGGCGATGGTATTTGGTCTTTGGGTTCCTCTGGTGACGATATTTGGTCTTTGGGTTCCTATGGTGACAATATTTCTTCTTTGGGTTCCTCTAGCGATGATATTCAGTCTTCTGGTTCCTCTGGTGACAATATTTAGTCTTTAGGTTCCTCTGGCAATGATATTCGGTCTTCTTGTTCCTTTCCTCTGGTGACAATATTTTGTATTTGGGTTCCTCTGGCGATGGTATTTGGTCTTTGGGTTCCTTTGGTGACAATATTTGGTCTTTGGGTTCCTCTGGTGACAATATTTCTTCTTTGGGTTCCTGTGGGGATGATATTCGGTCTTCTGGTTCCTCTGATGACAATATTTGGTCTTTGGGTTCCTCTGGCGATGGTGTTCAGTCTTTGGGTTCCTCTAGTGACAATATTTGGTCTTTGGGTTCCTGTGGTGACGATATTTCTTCTCTGGGTTCCTCTGGCAATGGAATTTGGTCTTTGGGTTCCTCTGGTGACAATATTTGGTTTTTGGGTTAGTCTGGTGACAATATATGGTCTTTGGGTTCCTCTGGTGACAATATATGGTCTTTGGGTTCCTTTGGTGATGATATTTGGTCTTTGGGTTCCTCTGGCGATGGTGTTCAGTCTTTGGGTTCCTCTGGTGACAATATTTGGTCTTTGGGTTCCTGTGGTGACGATATTTCTTCTCTGGGTTCCTCTGGCAATGGAATTTGGTCTTTGGGTTCCTCTGGTGACAATATATGGTCTTTGGGTTCCTCTGGTGACAATATATGGTCTTTGGGTTCCTCTGGTGACAATATATGGTCTTTGGGTTCCTCTGGTGATGATATTTGGTCTTTGGGTTTCTCTGGCGATGGTATTCAGTCTTTGTTTTCCTTTGGTGACGGTATGGGAGCTTCAGGTTCTTCTGGCCTCAGTGGGACTCCAGATAATTCCCTTTCATTTGACACGAGCCTACTCTACTGAGCACGTCGGTTCCCTTGATGTTCATGGCACCAACTCTGTCTTCCCGCCACTGGCCCAGCCTTCTTATTTGGCAACTGCGCCACAAGTCACCTGACATAGTGTCTCCTAACTCTTCCCCCAAAGAAATGCACTCCGTACAGATTGGTCCTACAGCAGATGGTGATGTTGGTGCCAAATGCTGTGGGACACTGAATGTGAGTATTTTCTTCTGGCCACCCTCTTACATATATAATTATACACGAAGCGGCAGGCCTGCTTTCTATTATCTCCAGCGCTTGATGATTTTGGTGATTTTTCTGACTTGCAGTCACAGTCTTGCTTATGTTGCATTCCTGCCCGTTTCTTTCTATTTGCTCCAGCTGTGCTGATGCGTTTTTTTGCTGAGAGATGGTGTTTCTTGCATTATGAATGTCACCACCACATGTCCAGCATTGAGATACAGCAGATCTTTCCGTTAGAGGATCAGGCTCGCATCCTGATCCAGACAGAGATGACAGGTTTTTCAGGTTCGATCCCTATGAGACACTGGAGATAGAGGCTGTAGTAAGCAGGACGCAGACCAGCAATTTGTTTTCAGCACCTGAATGACTCCATCTCCAAGGAGAAGCTGGGAGCTGCGTCCTACATTATGGATGGTAACCTTTCTGCTGGCATTGTCTTAACAAACCCATTAAAAACATCCGGATCCTCATAGATGTCTAAAATACTATTTGGTGGAGAGCGACCTTTAGCCTGATCTTGATGAGGACTGGTAGGGACCTGAATGTACATGACTCTTAGATTGTGAGCCACGTGGAGCTCCTGGGGACGTCTGGCAGCTGCACTGAGTGCCTTGTGTTGCTCCTGAGATGTTTCGAGCCTCTCATCTGGGGAGTCCTTCAGGCAGTGATTGTCCTGTGGTGTACAGGCCTCAAGTTCTTAATCATCTCCCTCCTATACGACAGGGTGAACTCTGGGAGTGATGAGCTGGAGGAGGACATGCTCAGGCCATATTGGATGGACCCCCGTGACACCATACCATAGCTGGATAGGTAGAGATCGCCAGGCATATCTCACATTAAATCATTCCCCCATTTTCAGGATTCTCATGAATTCTTACAGGGTAGTCCCAACAGGCTGACACAAAGATAAAGCTGGTACAAGGAGAAGCTGCCATCTTCCTTCTTAGATCGATCCTTCCATCTCCTAAGAGGGATTTACTACGGCAAGAGTCTTATAACCTAGCAAAAAAGCTCTGAAATCCTGATGGCAACTGAGGTATGGTAAGATGGGGGAGAGGAGAAGTCACTGCGCCCTCTGTAGTGTCCACCAGCCATGCACTGGCCCCCGACAAGAAACAGGCCCCGTTCAGCTGGGTTTATTTACAGTCATCCAGTATGGAGGCACTGGTTCTATTACAATCCTTCAGTGTCTCGTCTCGCTACCATTCCAAGCGTGCCGGAGCTCACATTACCACAGCATACTGTGTCACAGGCAGCCTCTTGTCTCTGGTTCAAGTGTTGCCTTCACTCACTCCAGGGCTTACTACATGTCCCACCGCAGATCCTCACCTCCACAGTGCCCACCACAGGTCCTCGTCCCCCACAGTACCCACCGCAGGTCCTCACCCCCCCACAGTGGCCACCGCAGGTCCTCGCCCCCCACAGTGGCCACCGCAGGTCCTCGCCCCCCACAGTGCCCACCGCAGGTCCTCGCCCACTCACAGTACCCACCGCAGGTCCTCGCCCCCCACAGTGGCCACCGCAGGTCCTCGCCCCCCACAGTGGCCACCGCAGGTCCTCGCCCCCCACAGTGCCCACCGCAGGTCCTCGCCCACTCACAGTACCCACCGCAGGTCCTCGCCCCCCACAGTGGCCACCGCAGGTCCTCGCCCCCCACAGTGGCCACCGCAGGTCCTTGCCCCCCACAGTGCCCACCGCAGGTCCTCGTCCCCCACAGTACCCACCGCAGGTCCTCGCCCCCCACAGTGCCCACCACAGGTCCTCGCCCCCCCCACAGTGGCCACCGCAGGTCCTCGTCAACTCACAGTGGCCACCGCAGGTCCTCGCCCCCCACAGTGCCCACCACAGGTCCTCGCCCCCCCCACAGTGCCCACCACAGGTCCTCGTCCCCCACAGTACCCACCGCAGGTCCTCGCCCCCCCCACAGTGCCCACTGCAGGTCCTCGCCCCCCACAGTGCCCACCGCAGGTCCTTGCCCCCCACAGTGGCCACCGCAGGTCCTCACCCCCCACAGTGCCCAGCACAGGTCCTCGCCCCCCACAGTGCCCACCGCAGGTCCTCGCCCCCCACTGTGCCCACCGCAGGTCCTCGTCCCCCACAGTACCCACCGCAAGTCCTCGCCCCCCACAGTGCCCACCACAGGTCCTCGCCCCCCCACAGTGCCCATCGCAGATCCTCGCCTCCACAGTGCCCACCACAGGTTCTCGCCCCCCACAGTACCCACCGCAGGTCCTCACCCCCCCACAGTGGCCACCGCAGGTCCTCGCCCCCCCACAGTGCCCAGCACAGGTCCTCGCCCCCCACAGTGCCCACCGCAGGTCCTCGCCCCCCACAGTGCCCACCGCAGGTCCTCACCCCCCACAGTACCCACCGCAGGTCCTTGCCCCCCCACAGTGGCCACCGCAGGTCCTCGCCCACTCACAGTGGCCACCGCAGGTCCTCGCCCCCAACAGTGGCCACCGCAGGTCCTCACCCCCCCACAGTGGCCACCGCAGGTCCTCGCCCCCCACAGTGCCCAGCAAAGGTCCTCGCCCCCCACAGTGCCCACCGCAGGTCCTCGCCCCCCCGCAGTGCCCACCGCAGGTCCTTGCTCCCCACAGTGCCCAGCACAGGTCCTCTCCCCCACAGTACTCAGTGCAGGTCCTCACCCTCACAGTGCTCACCACAGGCCCTTGTCCCCCACAGTGCCCAGCACAGATCCTCGTCACCACAGTGCCCGCCATAGGTCCTTGTCCTCACAGTGCCCACCGCAGGTCCTCGCTCCCCACAGTGGCCACCGCAGGTCTTCGCCCCCCAATAGTGCCCACCGCAGGTCCTTGCCCCCCACAGTGCCCGGCGCAGTTCCTCGCCCCCCATAATTCCCAGCACAGGTCCTCGCCCCCCACAGTGCCCAGCGCAGGCCCTCGCCCCCCCACAGTGCCCAGCACAGGTCCTCGACCCCACAGTGCCCACCTCAGGTCCTTGCCCCCGCAGTGCCCACCACAGGTCCTCGCCCCCCACAGTGCCCAGCGCAGGTCCTCGCCCCCACAGTGTTCAGCGCAGATCCTCACCCTCACAGTGCTCACCACAGGCCCTCGCCTACCACAGTGCCCACAGAATTTCCTCTCGCCAATAGGTAACCCAGCCCCTCATTAACCTGTCACTTTGTCTCTCCAGCCTCTCTTGGCCTCCTGAATAACAGCCATTACATTGTATGCTGCTGCAGCATTAGATTGTCTTAACATGATTTACAGGTACACAGCACACACAGAATACATCACCGGAAAACATAGATGAGCGCACTGAACATACAACACAGACGAGCGCACTGGGCACACTTAGTATAAAACGTAGACGAGCGCACTGGGCACACAGTGTAAAACATAGACAAGCGCATTGGGCACACAGTGTAAAACATAGACGAGGGCACTGGGCACACAGTCTAAAACGTAGACGAGCGCACTGGGCACACAGTCTAAAACGTAGACAAGCGCATTGGGCACACAGTGTAAAACATAGACGAGGGCACTGGGCACACAGTGTAAAACATAGACAAGCACATTGGGCGCACTTAGTGTAAAATGTAGACGAGCGCACTGGGCACACAGTGTAAAATGTAGACAAGCGCATTGGGCACACAGTGTAAAACATAGACGAGGGCACTGGGCACACAGTGTAAAACATAGACAAGCGCATTGGGCGCACTTAGTGTAAAATGTAGACGAGCGCACTGGGTGCACTTAGTGTAAAACGTAGACGAGCGCACTGGGCACACAGTGTAAAAGATAGACAAGCGCATTGGGCACACAGTGTAAAACATAGACGAGGGCACTGGGCACACAGTGTAAAACATAGACAAGCGCATTGGGCGCACTTAGTGTAAAACATAGACAAGCGCATTGGGCGCACTTAGTGTAAAACGTAGACGAGCGCACTGGGCACACAGTGTAAAACATAGATGAGCGCATTGGGTGCACTTAGTATAAAACAGACAAGCGCATTGGGCGCACTTAGTGTAAAACGTAGACGAGCGCACTGAGCACACAGTGTAAAACATAGATGAGCGCATTGGGCGCAATTAGTGTAAAACGTAGACGAGAGCACTGGGTGCACTTAGTGTAAAATATTGACAAGCGCACTGGGCACACTTAGTGTAAAACGTAGACGAGAGCACTGGGTGCACTTAGTGTAAAACGTAGACGAGAGCACTGGGTGCACTTAGTGTAAAACGTAGACGAGGGCACTGGGTGCACTTAGTGTAAAACCTAGACGAGCGCACTGGGTGCACTTAGTGTAAAACCTAGACGAGCGCACTGGGCGCACTTAGTGTAAAACGTAGACGAGAGCATTGGGTGCACTTAGTGTAAAATGTAGACGAGCGCACTGGGCATAAGATATAGACAAGTGCACTGAGCGTGTGTTCTGATTGGCTGAATAACAAAATACCAACCACTCTGTGATCGCAGGATAATTGGCCGGAGGTGGCCTCTGGCTATGTTTAGGGCCTGTGGGGTTTCTGTAGACCCCATAGATTGGCTCGGTTAAGGTTACAGATGTTATAGATAGCAGACCCATTAGTTACAGTGGTCATCATCCATGTTACATGCTTGTGTGCATGATGCCCAGAAACATCACACTGCACTATTCTTGGCATGATGCACACAAGCATGTAACATGGATGCTGACCACATGCTCAGTATTGAGGACTGATGGTGACAGATAAATCCCACCTGCCATACAGCATCGTGCTGTGCCCCAGTCTCTTCCAGGGAGCGGAATCTACCATCGGGTGTGTGGGACCTCAACATTCTCCCTCCATGGAAATAACATCAGAGATAGTGATGAGAATGAGAAATCCCCGGCTGCTGGGAGGCAAGCCGGGCTCCATAGATCAGTCCCGGGCTCCATAGATCAGTCCCAGAGCTCCATAGATCAGTCCCAGAGCTCCATAGACCATAGATCAGTGCCAGAGCTCCATAGATCAGTCCCAGAGCTCCAAAGACCATAGATCAGTGCCAGAGCTCCATAGATCAGTCACAGAGCTCCATAGATCAGTCCCAGATCTCCATAGATCAGTCCCAGATCTCCATAGATCAGTCCCATTGCTCCATAGATCAGTCCCAGATCTCCATAGATCAGTCCCAGAGCTCTATAAATCACTCCCAGAGCTCCATAGATCAGTCGCAGAGCTCCATAGATCAGTCCCAGAGCTCCATAGATCAGTCCCAGAGTTCCATAGATCAGTCCCAAAGCTCCATAGCTCAGTCCCAGATCTCCATAGATCAGTCCCAGAGCTCCAGGGATCAGATCCTCTAATCATGGAACTCCATGGATCAAATCCTGTAATCGCAGCGTTACATGGACCGGATCCTGAAATCAGGGAGCTCCACACATCAGATCTGGTAATTGTGGATGTGGAGTGTCGCGGGCAGAGGAGGGGACGCTGCACTCTCCCACTGCTCGGGTCCGGCCGCCGCTGCTGCTGCGGCCTCCGCTGCTCGGTGGCTCGAGCGATGGGCCGGATCCCGGGGACTCGAGCGGCGCTCCTCACCCGTGAGTGAAAAGGGGTTTGGTTTTGGGGATTTATTGTCCGTGACGCCACCCACGGCTGTGGTGATTGTGTGGACACCACCGCTGCTCTGGACGGGGATCCCGGGAGCGGTGACAGGGAGCAGCAGAGTTGTTAGTTCTCCCCTCCGTGGGTAGGGGGTTGGTTGTCCCGGGGCCCAGTGATGGGGTGGAGGATGAGGGATGGCAGGCCAGGTGCGGGGCCTGGTGAGGTGCAGGGTCGCGGGGGCAGCGCTGTGCCTCACGGCACGGTGGTACTCACTCAGCCTGAGACGGTGACACAGTTCTCAGTAAAACACACGGCTGGAAAGACGGTTCCCACGGACGGCTGCTGTTGCTTTTCCCCGGTAGTTAACGGTGACTGTCTCTTTCCCTGCACCTTGTGAAACTGTTGGTAGTGATGGATTCCCACCGGTTACCCGCTGCCCGACTTGGATATGGGCCGGAGGAGCCCCTCTTTGCTGGCGCTGGCCCTGAGAAACTGGTGCCTTGGCGGTGGCGGTGTCTCTCTCATACGGTTGGACGGTTGCCTTCAATCGGGACTTAGTTGTTTGGAGACCCGGAGGTCCCCTTCACTGACGGATTTGGCAAATTCACGGCGACTCCTAGCCTTGCCGGGATCCGAAAGGCCCCTGCCAATGGTGCTGGCTTCTCTTTGTATACCGGTCCGGTACCGCCGGGCCACCACCCGTCCATGGTCCTTTCAGCAACCTCCGATCAGCCTCCACTGCAGACGGTCACCGCCGTCTGCTAACCTTGCTGTCTCAGTCCGGGGCACACACCCGGACCAACTTCAGGCTTTCAAACTGTCACTTTCTCCTTCACTTCAACTCCTCTCACTTGCTCCTCTACCACTTCACTCTCACTTCAACTTCAACTTCCACTAACTGCCTGGTTTTCCCCCTGGTGTGGACATCAGCCCCTGGAGGAAGGCAACAAGGGTTTCTGGTTTAGCTTTGGTGTACCTATCCGGGGTGTAGGGTGTGGTGGTGTCATGACCTGTGACCCCTGGCTTGCCCAGGGCGTCACATGGAGCTCCAAAGATAAGATCTTGTAATTGCGGAGATCCACGGATCAGATCCTGTAATTGCGGAGCTCTACAGATCAGATTCGATAATCGGGGAACTTCAGAGATCACATCCTGAAATTGTGGAGCTCCATGAATCAATTCCAGAGCTCCATGGATCAGATCCTGTAATCGCAGAGCTCCATAGATCAGTCATCAAACTCCATGGATCAAATCATGAAATTGCAGAGCTCCATGGATCACATCTTGTAATCGTGGAACTTCGTAGTTGAGATCTTCTAATGTCAGAGCTCAATAGATCATTGCAGACCTCCATAGATCAGATTCTGAAATCTCGGCGCTCCAGATATCTGATCCTGTAACTGTTGAGCTCCATAAATCATATAATGTAATCGCGGAGCTCCATTAATCCAATTCTGTAGTCCTGGAGCTCTATAGATCAGATCCTGAAATCACAAAGCTTCATAGATTAGATCCTGAAATCACAAAGCTTCATAGATCAGATCCTATTTGCCAGCCCCTTCTCTGCCTAGTATATAAGGGATCACAGGGCCTCTGGTGCCTCTCAGGGGCAGTCACGCCGAGCTACGAATTTAGGACAATGAGAATGGCTCCTATTTTTAGTCCCAAGTTTCGCAAAACAGAAAGTAGAAAACAATATTTATTGCTAATTAAATGCCTCCAAAGTAGAGAGATCATCTGCAGCCTGTGATGGAAGAGCAGCACAGGAGTCTATGCAACCGCACAGGTCACATTCAGTCATATGAAAAAGTTTGGGCACCCCTATTAATGTTACCCCTTTTTTCTTTATAACAATTTGGGTTTTTGCTATTTCAGTGTCATATATCTAATAACTGATGGACTGAGTAATATTTCTGGATTGAAATGAGGTTTATTGCACTAACAGAAAATGTGCAACCCGCATTTAAACAAAATTTGACTGGTGCATAAGTATGGGCACCCTTATCAATTTCTTGATTTGAACACTCCTAACTAGTTTTTACTGACTTACTAAAGCACTAAATTGGTTTTGTAACCTCATTGAGCTTTGCACTTCATAGGCAGGTGTATCCAATCATGAGAAAAGGTATTTAAGGTGGCCACTTGCAAGTTGTTCTCCTATTGGAATCTCCTATGAAGAGTGGCATCATGGGCTCCTCAAAACAACTCTCAAATGATCTGAAAACAAAGATTATTCCACATAGTTGTTCAGGGGAAGGTACAAAAAGTTGTCTCAGAGATTTACACTGTCAGTTTCCACTGTGAGGAACATAGTAAGGGAATGGAAGAACACAGGTACAGTTCTTGTTAAGCCCAGAAGTGGCAGGCCAAGAAAAATATCAGAAAGGCAGAGAAGAAGAATGGTGAGAACAGTCAAGGACAATCCACAGACCACCTCCAAAGACCTGCAGCATCATCTTGCTGCAGATGGTGTCAGTGTGCATCGGTCAACAATTCAGCGCATGTTGCACAAGGAGAAGCTGTATGGGAGAGTGATGGGAAAGAAGCCGTTTCTGCAAGCACGCCACAACAGAGTCGCCTGAGGTATGCAAAAGCAGATTTGGACAAGCCAGTTACATTTTGGAAGAAGGTCCTGTGGACTGATGAAACAAAGATTGAGTTGTTTGGTCATACAAAAAGGCGTTATGCATGGAGGCAAGAAAACACGGCATTCCAAGAAAAGCACTTGCTACCCACAGTAAAATTTGGTGGAGGTTCCATCATGCTTTGGGGCTGTGTGGCCAATGCCGGCACCGGGAATCTTGTTAAAGTTGAGGGTTGCATGGATTCAACTCAGTATCAGCAGATTCTTGACAATAATGTGCAAGAATCAGTGACGAAGTTGAATTACGCAGGGGATGGATACAGTTAGGTCCAGAAATATTTGGACAGTGACACAAGTTTTGTTATTTTAGCTGTTTAGAAAAGCATGTTCAGAAATACAATTCTATATATAATATGGGCTGAAAGTGCACACTCCCAGCTGCAATATGAGAGTTTTCACATCCAAATCGGAGAAAGGGTTTAGGAATCATAGCTCTGTAATGCATAGCCTCCTCTTTTTCAAGGGACCAAAAGTAATTGGACAAGGGACTCTAAGGGCTGCAATTAACTCTAAAGGTGTCTCCCTCGTTAACCTGTAATCAATAAAGTAGTTAAAAGGTCTGGGGTTGATTACAGGTGTGTGGTTTTGCATTTGGAAGCTGTTGCTGTGACCAGACAACATGCGGTCTAAGGAACTCTCAATTGAGGTGAAGCAGAACATCCTGAGGCTGAAAAAAAAGAAAAAATCCATCAGAGAGATAGCAGACATGCTTGGAGTAGCAAAATCAACAGTTGGGTACATTCTGAGAAAAAAGGAATTGACTGGTGAGCTTGGGAACTCAAAAAGGCCTGGGCGTCCACGGATGACAACAGTGGTGGATGATCGCCGCATACTTTCTTTGGTGAAGAAGAACCCGTTCACAACATCAACTGAAGTCCAGAACACTCTCAGTGAAGTAGGTGTATCTGTCTCTAAGTCAACAGTAAAGAGAAGACTCCATGAAAGTAAATACAAAGGGTTCACATCTAGATGCAAACCATTCATCAATTCCAAAAATAGACAAGCCAGAGTTAAATTTGCTGAAAAACACCTCATGAAGCAAGCTCAGTTCTGGAAAAGTATTCTATGGACAGATGAGACCAAGATCAACCTGTACCAGAATGATGGGAAGAAAAAAGTTTGGAGAAGAAAGGGAATGGCACATGATCCAAGGCACACCACATCCTCTGTAAAACATGGTGGAGGCAACGTGATGGCATGGGCATGCATGGCTTTCAATGGCACTGGGTCACTTGTGTTTATTGATGACATAACAGCAGACAAGAGTAGCCGGATGAAATCTGAAGTGTACCGGGATATACTTTCAGCCCAGATTCAGCCAAATGCCGCAAAGTTAATCGGACGGCGCTTCATAGTACAGATGGACAATGACCCCAAGCATACAGCCAAAGCTACCCAGGAGTTCATGAGTGCAAAAAAGTGGAACATTCTGCAATGGCCAAGTCAATCACCAGATCTTAACCCAATTGAGCATGCATTTCACTTGCTCAAATCCAGACTTAAGACGGTAAGACCCACAAACAAGCAAGACCTGAAGGCTGCAGCTGTAAAGGCCTGGCAAAGCATTAAGAAGGAGGAAACCCAGCGTTTGGTGATGTCCATGGGTTCCAGACTTAAGGCAGTGATTGCCTCCAAAGGATTCGCAACAAAATATTGAAAATAAAAATATTTTGTTTGAGTTTGGTTTATTTGTCCAATTACTTTTGACCTCCTAAAATGTGGAGTGTTTGTAAAGAAATGTGACAATTCCTACAATTTCTATCAGATATTTTTGTTCAAACCTTCAAATTAAACGTTACAATCTGCACTTGAATTCTGTTGTAGAGGTTTCATTTCAAATCCAATGTGGTGGCATGCAGAGCCCAACTCGCCAAAATTGTGTCACTGTCCAAAGATTTCTGGACCTAACTGTATTTCAGCAAGACAATGATCCAAAACACCGCTCCAAATCTACTCAGGCATTCATGCAGAGGAACAATTACAATGTTCTGGAATGGCCATCCCGGTCCCCAGACCTGAATATCATTGAACATCTGTGGGATGATGTGAAGCGGCTGTCCATGCTCGGCGACCATCAAACGTAACTGAACTGGACTTGTTTTGTAAACAGGAATGGACAAATCTACCTTCATCCAGGATCCAGGAACTCATTAAAAGCTACAGGAAGCCACTAGAGGCTGTGATTTCTGCAAAAGGAGGATCTACAAAATATTAATGTCACTTATGTTGAGGTGCCCATACTTATGCACCGGTCAAATTCTGTTTAAATGCGGATTGCATATTTTCTGTTAGTACAATAAACCTCATTTCAATCCAGAAATATTACTCAGTCCATCAGTTATTAGATATATGAAACTGAAATAGCAAAAACCCAAATTGTTATAAAGAAAAAAGGTTACCATTAATAGGGGTGCCCAAACTTTTTCATATGACTGTACCCCATAAGTCGGGGTTAACATTGGGGGACAGGAGTCACGTGGACTGAGGAGAGAAGAGCGACCTTGAGATTTGAGGGACTGTTCTAGAGCGGGACCACAGTAGATTGCTCAGAGCTGGGCAGCACTTCCAGGGGGTGGTACCCCTGGCTCAGATGGCATGGGGATGTACCAGTCATTATGAAGACAGCGCCCCCGCTCCTCTATGTGGTGGATATACCGGCCATTATGGAGGGAGAGCCCCCCGCTCCTCTATGTGGTGGATATACCGGTCATTATGGAGGCAATGCCCCCCGCTCCTCTATGTGGTGGATATACCGGCCATTATGGAGGCAGTGCCCCCCGCTCCTCTATGTGGTGGATATACCGGTCATTATGGAGGCAGTGCCCCCCGCTCCTCTATGTGGTGGATATACCGGTCATTATGGAGGCAGTGCCCCCCACTTCTCTGTGGGGATATACCGGTAATTTTGGCTGCAGAATGTAGAACGGGAGATTTCTTTCTGTCTTCACCCTACAAAACGGCTCAGGTTAGGTAGGAACATGGATCCTGCCTAGTAAAACTGCCAAGTGCGGGACAACACGTGGGGGATGTGCACGGTCATATAATGGCCCTATGAGCTGCATCTGGCTTCGAGTGTAGGTGGCTTCATGTATGGAGTTGCACATATTTTTCATAGTTTGGTGGGAGGACGAAAGTGGAGGCCGACGTTCTTACTCTCCGATGATGTAGTTACTGGCCTGTCGCCATATTGTAACCTGTAATAACTGATCCTTGTATCTGTTGTATTAGTCTTGTCCCTGTTTGGTTTCAGGTTCGGTGAGCAGCCAGGATGATGCTGAGTCCAGAGCAGGTGGATTCGGACCAACCATCAGTGCAGTCAGAATCAGACTCATCGGTCAGCGAGGTGAAGGGGGGCAGCGTGTCTGAGGCGGAGGGAGAAGGTCGCAGGACTCTTGGTCTCCCACCTCAATTAAGTCGTGAGGAGAAGAGAAGGAGAAGACGGGCCACGGCAAAATATCGCTCAGCACATGCAACCCGAGAGCGTATCCGTGTGGAAGCCTTCAATGTGGCATTCGCTGAACTCCGACGCCTCCTGCCAACCCTGCCACCCGACAAGAAGCTGTCAAAGATTGAGATCCTGCGGCTGGCAATCTGCTACATCTCCTACCTCAACCATGTGCTGGACGTCTAGAGACCACGCTAAGAAGAGCTGCAGGAACGCCACTGGACGACCATGATGGACATTGCCAGGCAGGGAGGAGAAGGACCATGAGCTGGTTAGCTGGCAAAGGTTGTCCGTGTTCTGTGTGACCGCTGGGGTCAGAGATGTTAACCCCTTATGTTGTGAGGGTGGCCCAGCTGGTGTCAGTGAGTAGCATTAGACGACAGTACAAGCTATGTGAATTCATTCTATAATACCTAGATTATTGGACCAAAGGTGACCGTGTGTGGTAGAGACCTCGTGTGTGTTCTGTGTAGAATATCGGCGCCACATGATGGCCGTCTGCTGTATTACTTGAGTATATTCCTACTTTCCATACCTTAGATCTGTCACACTGTGTGTATGATACAGGACAGCATAAGCTTTTATTAACCCAAGTGTCGCTGGGTTGGGGCAGATCTGCAGGTCCGAGCCGTGGTCTGCTGATAGCACAATACAAACAAACATTGTATGCGGGCTTCATTATTGGACCCGTAGACGCTGATATTTCAAGCGTCCTCCATTGCTAAAACCATAACCCCGAAGTGTGACTGACCCAATCTCCCCGTCTGTCACGACCTCTGGGGAGCTAAGCTATAGGGGCTGTTTATTAGGATCTTCCAGTGATCTTGACAATGGTAATGAAATGTTTATATTTTTATGACCACCCCCATTCTACTTTGCGAGAATTCGGCCAAATAGTGTTGGTACCTCAGCTTCATAGACTTCATAAAAAGGGGAGGTGCAGCTTCAGAGACTCTTGGGACCCTCCGGCCCACGCGAGGTGGTCACATATCCGTGTTTAGGAATCTACTCGTCACTCATTACAGAAGAACTTAAAGGCGAGCTCCACCCCAGTTTTAATGGTGGTTTGATGGACACCCCAATACTTTATCTTCCTTTGAAGGGAGCCTTTCAGACAATTCATGCTGCCAAATTGCTGGAGGCCAGAGCCAGGCTGTGCCAATGCAATACACTGGCAGGGACTATAGCAAAAGATGAGATTAGACCGGTGTGACCCCAAACGGCTTCTCCTCGCACCACTCTACTTCATTGACAGGTCTCTCTTACTTGTGTACATGGGGAAAGTCCTGAAAATTGAAAATCACTTGGGTGCTGGGAAGAGCCGTCAGGGGCCTATAGAGAGAAGATTGACTAGACCATCACCAGAGTGTATCCGAAAAACGTACATGGCTACAATCCTGCGGCCTGGCTCTAAGTCATACTACCTGTGGTCTGGAAAGGATGCACCGGGTCATTATGGTGACTGTGACCCATGGCTCCTCTGATGTGTGGCCCCCCACTCCTCTGATGTGTGCCCCCCCAGGCTCCTCTGATGTGTGACCTCCCCAGCTCTTCTGATGTGTGACCCCCCAGGCTCCTCTGATGTGTGGCCCCCCCACTCCTCTGATGTGTGGCCTTCCAAGGCTCCTCTGATGTGTGGCCCCCCACTCCTCTGATGTGTGGCCTTCCAAGGCTCTTCTGATGTGTGAGCCCCCCAGGCTCCTCTAATGTGTGGCCCCCAGGCTCCTCTGATGTGTGGCCTCCCCATGCTCCTCTGATGTGTGGCCTTCCAAGGCTCTTCTGATGTGTGACCCCCCCAGGCTCCTCTAATGTGTGGCCCCCAGGCTCCTCTGGTGTGTGGCACCCCCAGGCTCCTCTGATGTGTCCCCCCCAGGCTCCTCTGATGTGTGGCCTCCCCAGGCTCCTCTGATGTGTGACCTCCCCAGCTCCTCTGATGTGTGACCTCCCCAGCTCCTCTGATGTGTGACCCCCCCAGGCTCCTCTGATGTGTGACCCCCCCAGCTCCTCTGATTTGTGCTCCCCCAGGCTCCTCTGATGTGTGGCCTCACCAGGTTCCTCTGATGTGTGGCCTCCCCAGGCTCCTCTGATGTGTGACCCCCCCCAGGCTCCTCTGATGTGTGCCCCCAGGCTCCTCTGATGTGTGGCCTCCCCAGGCTCCTCTGATGTGTGACCGCCCCCAGGCTCCTCTGATGTGTGGCCTCACCAGGTTCCTCTGATGTGTGGCCCCCCCAGGCTCCTCTGATGTGTGCCCCCAGGCTCCTCTGATGGGTGGCCTCCCCAGGCTCCTCTGATGTGTAACCCCCCCAGGCTCCTCTGATGTGTGGCCCCCCCCAGGCTCCTCTGATGTGTGCCCCCAGGCTCCTCTGATGTGTGACCCCCCCAGGCTCCTCTGATGTGTGCCCCCAGGCTCCTCTGATGTGTGGCCTCCCCAGGCTCCTCTGATGTGTGACCGCCCCCAGGCTCCTCTGATGTGTGGCCTCACCAGGTTCCTCTGATGTGTGGCCCCCCCAGGCTCCTCTGATGTGTGACATCCCCAGGCTCCTCTGATGTGTGGCCTCCCCAGGCTCCTCTGATGTGTGGCCTCCCCAGGCTCCTCTGATGTGTGACGTGACCCACCCCCTCCGCTCCTCTGATGTGTGGGCTCTCCCCAACCCCTCTGATGTGTAGTGGAGATACTGATTGGGGGGCTCTTCTGACCCCTCATCTCCTCCTCACCAGCGATTGGACTGATCTAGAATTCTAATCCAAAGATTTGTGGGTTTCAGGGTCGGTGACTTTCTACAGACGATGCAATATTTTGTAGTGAATCTGTTCCCCTATTTCTACCTGATGCCTTTTATTACCAACCTTCATCAGAAAGATGTCATCAATAAACCTTTTCTGCAAATCAGCTGCCTCCGTTCTCTGTGTCCTGTGTGAGCGATCGCCCCCGGCAGGAAATGGTTAAATAGTCTGGTCTTATTCATATAGCAACCCACAATCCTCTGTAACAAGGGCTGTATACACAGTGGGTGGAATACTGATCCGATAGGTTCTATGGGTTCTGGTTGTAGGTGGATCTGTCAGTCCTATGTAAGCACACCCTACTTGAGTAACATGGCACAGCACACTGGCCCTAATGGAGATTGGCGACACTACCCGCTACATTGCAAGCCCAAGTCGGTGGGTAACTCTTCACACGCTGTATGCAGACCACCTCTGTTTTCTGAAGCGCGGTCCTTAGTCTTCACTGCCTCTGCAGGAAGAAACGGGCCAGCTCAGTCAGGCCTTCTCCAGAATCTGGAGCCACAGGGGCCTTCTCCTGAATCTGGAGTCGCTAAGGTCTTTTCCTGGATCTGCAATCGTTGGGGTCTTCTTCTAGGAATGGTGGCTGTATGCCCAGTTCCCTGCTCACTCGACCTTCCTGGTACAGGTTCTGGTGCCAACAATTCCTTTTTTTGGCCCGGTTCAGTCTTTTATAATTAGTAACTTCACCCCAACTGCCACCTGACCTGGCATCTCCTCCCATCGCTTTCTCTCTGGAACATACACTCAGCTTTCCAGTTCCCAGAGCCACATCTCTCATACCTTTCTGCCAGCAGATGGTAGTGTTTGTTTGCAGAACTCTGTTATGCTTGAACTTCATCCTTTTACAGCTCTACAATTTCCCTTTTCCATCCCTCGGACATCGGAATCTTTTGTGCCAATAAAGCAACTTCTGAATGATCTTTGTCGGTATTACTTAATTTACAAGGAAGACTACTGTTACGCCTATACCAGCGTCCCCGTGCTGTCCTGCCCCCCTCCCCTGGTGGGGACGTCATTCTCTCACCTGCGCGGCCGCTCTGCGATGTCTGCCCCATTCTCGGTCCATGCTACAGTCTCCCAGGGCTGGTGTGCACCTTGCAGGCTTCCTGGTTCTGCTCGAAGGGTGCGTGTGTGGTAATACCTCTTTTCTTAAAGGGCCAGCGCACCCTTATCCGGAAGTGACTCTCAGGTCAGCTGATAAGGGGAAGGTACCGTAAATACCTGAAACCTAAGGGAGGTGCCTGGGCAATGAGTTAGTTACATTGCTGTTGCACAGGTCCTCAGTGCGGCTGCTGCTTATATTGTGGTACCTTCTGCTGATTTGTACCTCTGTTGCAGTGTACTCCTTATCTACTGCTGCTACTGCAATGACCAACTACGCTGGCTGTCTGCTACAATACAAGATGCCGGAAGTATCCACGCCGGTCGCTGCTGCCATATCCATGCATCCTGGACAAACCCACTACTCGGTCTGCTTCTGCTGCCGCTTCTACCAAAGACTGTACTGTGCCCATGGCCTCAGCTAATGGGGTGCTGCAGATCCCCTGGAGCTCCCCTCTGCTGGCTCCTTACCAGTGTGTGATGACACGCAGGCTGGTCTAGTTAGTTCACTCCTCCAGGCAAGTGAATGGTACCTTCGGTCCAGCAGACCCAGTGCTCCCCCAGCAAGTATAACAGTTTGCCCAAGTCATGGATCTCGCTGGCGCTGATGCTGCCAATTGGTGGGAGTACAACAGGAGCTTGTCCTCCAATGTGAGACACAGGGACAAATCCAAAAGTGTGGACACCAGGAGTAGAAGACGCTTTTACCTCCCTCAAGCAGGTCTTCTCTTATGCTCCAGCGTTGCATAGACCAGAGACATACAAGCAGTTTATTCTGGAGGTGGATGCTCCGTCCTTTAGTGCTACCGCGTCCTCCCTCATACAGAAGTCAGCTACAGGTAAGACTGTAACTTGCGGATTCTTTTCCAGGGCTTTCTCTCTGGCAGTACGAAACTACTCAATTGAAGACCAAAGATTGCAGGCGATCAAATTGGCCTTGGAGGAGTGGTGATACTTTCTGGGTGGAACGGTGCATAAAGTCAATCTTCACCGACCACAAGAACCTGGCTTATCTCCAGAGCTCAGAGGTTGAACCCAAGCCAACCCCGGTGGTCACTGTTCTTTGCCCGCTTCGACTTTGTTCTGTATTTCTGCCCTGCTAAGAAGAACGTGAAGGCTGGTGCGCTATTGCGGTTGTTTCTGTTGGCCAATCAGGAGGAGGAACCTCAGCATATTATCGAGCCTTCCAGGGTGATAGTGGCTCCTATAGACATGTCCCAAGTTCTTCCCGGTAAGACGTTCATTGCAGTAGCAGACAGGAAGCGAGTTCTTCAGTGGGGTCATTCCTCCAGGCTGGCCGGCCATGATGGACAGAAGGAATCCTTGTAGCTGATCTGTCAGCATTATTGGTGGCCTACACAGCGACAACACGTTCTTGAGTTTGTTTTGGCATGTCCCTCTTGTGCCCGTACCAAATCCACGAAGAAGCTCCCTAATGGTCCATTGCTTCCTTTGCTGGTGTCATCTGCTCCTTAGCAGCATATTGGGATGGACTTTATCACCTACCTGCCGAACTCCTCCAATTGCACTGCCATCTGGGTAGTGGTAGAGAGATTCTCTAAAATGGCCCATTTCACGCCGCTGACTGGTTTACCCTCTGTGCCAGTGATCGTTGAGAACTTCATCCAGCTCATCTTCCGATTCACGGTCTTCTGCTCCACATTGTGTCCAACACAGGTGTCCAGTTTACCTCGCGATTCTGGAGAGCCACCTGTAAGCTGCTGGATGTCAACTTGGACTTCTCGTCGGAGAACAGGTGAATCAGATCCTGATAAACTTCCTGCGGCACTTCATCAATGAGTATCACAGTGACTGGGTCAACTTCCTTCCTTAGGCGGAATTCTCTTATAACAATCATGTGAGTGAAGGCCCTGTCACACACAGAGATAAATCTGCGGCAGATCTGTGGTTGCAGTGAAATTGTGGACAATCAGTGGCAGGTTTGTGGCTGTGTACAAATGGAACAATATGTCCATGATTTCACTGCAACCACAGATCTGCCAAAGATTTATCTCCTTGTGTGATGGGGCCTTGAGTCCTCTGTCAAGTCTCCTTTTCAGACTGTGTATGGACAACGACCCAGAATTCAATCCCGTTCCCAGTGGCGCTCACCTCTGGCAATTCTGCGGCCGAATCCCTTGTCAAGAGGCATCTGGACAGAGACCAAATCTTCCATGGAGCAGTCTTCTATCCATATGAAGAGGCACGAAGCCAAGAGATGCCTCGACCCTCCGTCGTTCTGGCCCGGAGACAAAGGATGGCTCTCTTCCAGATATGTCCATCTCAAGGTGCCTTCCTACAAGTTGGGACCCCGCTTTATCGAACCCTTCAAGGTGCTTCAGCGGATTAACGAGGTGTCCTATAAGCTGAAGCTCCCATCCTGCCTACAAATCCCCAACTGTTTCCACATGTCCCTCCTCAAACCTGTTATCCTGAGCCATTACTACAGTGATCCAGGTACATCACCTCCTCCAGTCAGTGATGAACACACCTTTGAGATAAAGGCCATCCTTGCGGTCAAAAAGGTCTGATCTAAAACCTACTATTTGGTGGACTGGAAGGAATTTGGTCCTGAAGAGAGGTCATGGGAACCAAAGGAGAATATTAATGCCCCTCTTCTCTTTAAGAGATTCCTGGAACAGGGGGGCATAAGGGGGGTACTGTATCGCAAATACTGGCATCCCCATGCTGTGCTGCCCCCCTCCTGGGGTGGAGACCTGTTTTCTCACCTTTCCGACTGCCCCGTTCCTGGTCCATGCTGTTGTCTCCCAGTGCCTCAGTACACCTCACAGACTTCCTGGTTCTGCCCAAAGGGTGCATGTCGTTTTATTAAAGGGCAAGTGCACTCTGACCTGGAAGTGCCTCTCAGGTCAGCTGACAGGTTGCAGGTAGTTATAGCACCCTCCCCATATGGGTGGTGCCTGGGCAATGAGTTAGTTACATTGCTGGTTCTCAGGTCCTCAGTGCTGCTGCTGCTGATATTGTGCTACCTTCTGCTGCTGATTTGTACCTCTGTTTCAGTGCACTCCTTATCTACTGCTGCTATGACCATCTACACTGACTGTCTTCTACGATACAAGCTGCCGCAAGTATCTGTCGCGGGCGGAGAGGGGTTTTTGGGAAACGCCGCTCGCCTGGGGAATCTCTGGCTCGAGCACGGGGCCGGACCCGGGAGCTCGAGCAGCGCCTCCTCGCCCACGACTGAAAAGGGGGAGGTTTGGTGGTGGGATGTCGGTTGTGACACCCCCCATGGGGTTGTGGTGATGGTGGGCACCACCGCTGCTGGTGACGGGGGTTCCCGGGAGCGATGGCGGGGAGCAGCTGAGGTGTTGGCCCCTCCGTGGGTAGGGGCTGGTGTCCCGGGGCCCGGTAGGAGGGAGCGTGCTGCAGGGCGCAGTGCTGCGGTGCGGTGCCTGTTGGCACTGTTGTACTCACAATTGAACCACACAGAGTCACTGGTAAACTAGAAACTGTCGTAGTCCGCAGCCTTCAGTACGGAGGGTGTTTAAGTCCCACACACGGTGCAGCAGCCCCTGTTCTTTCCCTGCAGTCAGGTGACTCTTTCTCCACTCTTTCTCTTTCTTTCCTCCTCGGCCGGGAACGGGGAGTCCACTCCCCTGCAGTGATCCGGGATCTCTTTCGATACCGGCGGGCTACTACCCTGCCCCGGTCACCTCAAGTCCCTTTCTCACTAACAGCCTGTCCCGGCCCTTTCGGAGCACGCTTCTGTAGCAGCCCGAGAGCTACAACTCCGGACTCCTCTCCTCTCCCTCTCCCCACACTCTCTGCCCGGGGGGGGGGGGGGGTCTGTCCTGCTGCACCGGTGTGGGATCAAGTTACCAAGGAGGAGAATGGCCTGCACTTTGCTGGATTTCTGCAGCCTCTGTGACACCCTGGTTTTGCCATGGCATCACATATCCACGTCAGTCACTGCAGCCGTATCCATCTATCCAACCTGGATGGACCCACTACTCTGCCTGCTGCTGCTTCTACCGGAGACTGTAGCATATCTGTGGCGCCAGCTGCTGGGGTACCGCAGATTCCCTGGAGCTACCCTATGCTGGCTGCTTACCAGCGCTGTATCTTCTGCCACCTTCGGTCCAGTAGACCCACTAATTCAGTGCTCGCCCCTGTGATTCTGACCTGGACCTTGATCGTGGATATCTTCCTACTTTCCCTTTGGACTGTTCGCCTGGTACTCGTCGTTCTCCTGACGGTTTTGACCCCAGGCTTAGTTCCTGACTGCGCTCCTGTCTCACTTTCTGACCTGTCGCACCCTGACCGCTCTCCTGGTGACAACCCTGCAATCCTGACTACTATCCTAGCGGTGCTACTGCCACCAATGTGTAATCATCATGCAGACCACGACCTTCCTACACAATGGCGCACGTATCCCTCCCTCGGCCTCCGCACCGCGAGTGGCCACCTGTACGATGAGACAGGGCTGTGACAACCTCTCAGGCGTGACATAGCAGCTGGTTGTCAGCAATATTGCATATCCAGTAGTGTCAGGACACAGGACTGAGCCATGACGTCTCCTCACTGCTCGGATGCGGGAGAGCTGGAGAGATGTAAGAAGCGACATGGTATGACGAGCAGCACAGAGTGTTTCAGCAGGAGTGGTATTACTAATGTGGAGGCATCCCGGGGAGATACTGCTGTACAGTGAGTGGGGCAAGCTGGCACCCGCTGCTGACCCTTCATCTCCCGCCTAATCCTGCCTCTATTTATAGCCCTGAAACAACTGTCTCCTAAAAATGGAGAGGGGAGTGGGAGAGCGTCGCTATGTAAGGTGGGCACTGACACTGGGCTCCGCACAAAGCCACGGACCTCGCTGTCCCCCATGCACGCCTGCAGTCTGCTGCTTTGCGGGGCCCTTCTCGCCCTTTGTGGGGCTGAAGAGGGGCTGCACTTCCCCTCCTATGATGGAAAGGACCGTGTCCTGGAGCTGAGCGACCGCAACTACCGACAGCTCATGAAGAAGTACGATGTCTTCTGTGTTCTCCTGTGGCAGAGCCCGGCCGCCGGTGACAAGACAGCGCAGAGGCAGGCCCACATGACGGAGCTGGTGCTGGAGGTGAGTGACCCCCACCCCGCATAGTCCCATCACAGGCTACACTCACACCAGGCTGCACCGTCCTCACTGCCCACTCCCTACACATGACAGAACTGGTGCTGGAGGTGAGTGCCCCCCACCGGACATACTGCCATCACAGGCTGCACTGACACCAGGCCGCACCGTCCTCACTGCCCACTCCCTACACATGACGGAGCTGGGGCTGGAGGTGAGTGCCCCCCACCGGACATACTGCCATCACAGGCTGCACTGACACCAGGCCGCACCGTCCTCACTGCCCTCTCCCTACACATGACGGAGCTGGTGCTGGAGGTGAGTCACCCCCACCCCGCATAGTCCCATCACAGGCTGCACTGACACCAGGCCGCACCGTCCTCACTGCCCTCTCCCTACACATGACGGAGCTGGTGCTGGAGGTGAGTGCCCCCCACCGGACATACTGCCATCACAGGCTGCACTGACACCAGGCCGCACCGTCCTCACTGCCCTCTCCCTACACATGACGGAGCTGGTGCTGGAGGTGAGTGCCCCCCACCCCACATACTGCCATCACAGGCTGCACTGACACCAGGCCGCACCGTCCTCACTGCCCACTCCCTACACATGACGGAGCTGGTGCTGGAGGTGAGTGCCCCCCACCGGACATACTGCCATCACAGGCTGCACTGACACCAGGCCGCACCGTCCTCACTGCCCTCTCCCTACACATGACGGAGCTGGTGCTGGAGGTGAGTGCCCCCCACCCCACATACTGCCATCACAGGCTGCACTGACACCAGGCCGCACCGTCCTCACTGCCCACTCCCTACACATGACGGAGCTGGTGCTGGAGGTGAGTGCCCCCCACCGGACATACTGCCATCACAGGCTGCACTGACACCAGGCCGCACCGTCCTCACTGCCCGCACCCTACACATGACGGAGCTGGTGCTGGAGGTGAGTGCCCCCCACCGGACATACTACCATCACAGGCTCCACTGACACCAGGCCGCACCGTCCTCACTGCCCTCTCCCTACACATGACGGAGCTGGTGCTGGAGGTGAGTGCCCCCCACCGGACATACTACCATCACAGGCTGCACTGACACCAGGCCGCACCGTCCTCACTGCCCACTCCCTACACATGACGGAGCTGGTGCTGGAGGTGAGTGACCCCCACCCCGCATAGTCCCATCACAGGCTGCACTGACACCAGGCCGCACTGTCCTCACTGCCCACTCCCTACACATGACAGAACTGGTGCTGGAGGTGAGTGCCCCCCAACGGACATACTGCCATCACAGGCTGCACTCACACCAGGCCGCACCGTCCTCACTGCCCACTCCCTACACATGACGGAGCTGGTGCTGGAGGTGAGTGCCCCCCACCAGACATACTGCCATCACAGGCTGCACTCACACCAAGCCGCACCGTCCTCACTGCCCACTCCCTGCACATGATGGAGCTGGTGCTGGAGGTGAGTGCCCCCCACCGGACATACTGCCATCACAGGCTGCACTTACACCAAGCCGCACCGTCCTCACTGCCCTCTCCCTACACATGACGGAGCTGGTGCTGGAGGTGAGTGCCCCCCACCGGACATACTGCCATCACAGGCTGCACTCACACCAAGCCGCACCGTCCTCACTGCCCACTCCCTGCACATGACGGAGCTGGTGCTGGAGGTGAGTGCCCCCCACCGGACATACTGCCATCACAGGCTGCACTCACACCAGGCCGCACCGTCCTCACTGCCCTCTCCCTACACATGACGGAGCTGGTGCTGGAAGTGAGTGCTCCCCACCCCACATACTGCCATCACAGGCTGCACTGATACCAGGCCGCACCGTCCTCACTGCCCACTCCCTGCACATGACGGAGCTGGTGCTGTAGGTGAGTGCCCCCCACCGGACATACTGCCATCACAGGCTGCACTGACACCAGGCCGCAATGTCCTCACTGCCCGCTCCCTACACATGACGGAGCTGGTGCTGGAGGTGAGTGCCCCCCATCAGACATACTGCCATCACAGGCTGCACTGACACCAGGCCGCACCGTCCTCACTGCCCTCTCCCTACACATGACGGAGCTGGTGCTGGAGGTGAGTGCCCCCCACCCCACATACTGCCATCACAGGCTGCACTGACACCAGGCCGCACCGTCCTCACTGCCCACTCCCTACACATGACGGAGCTGGTGCTGGAGGTGAGTGCCCCCCACCGGACATACTGCCATCACAGGCTGCACTGACACCAGGCCGCACCGTCCTCACTGCCCGCACCCTACACATGACGGAGCTGGTGCTGGAGGTGAGTGCCCCCCACCGGACATACTACCATCACAGGCTCCACTGACACCAGGCCGCACCGTCCTCACTGCCCTCTCCCTACACATGACGGAGCTGGTGCTGGAGGTGAGTGCCCCCCACCGGACATACTACCATCACAGGCTGCACTGACACCAGGCCGCACCGTCCTCACTGCCCACTCCCTACACATGACGGAGCTGGTGCTGGAGGTGAGTGCCCCCCACCGGACATACTGCCATCACAGGCTGCACTGACACCAGGCCGCACCGTCCTCACTGCCCGCACCCTACACATGACGGAGCTGGTGCTGGAGGTGAGTGCCCCCCACCGGACATACTACCATCACAGGCTCCACTGACACCAGGCCGCACCGTCCTCACTGCCCTCTCCCTACACATGACGGAGCTTGTGCTGGAGGTGAGTGCCCCCCACCCCACATACTGCCATCACAGGCTGCACTGACACCAGGCCGCACCGTCCTCACTGCCCTCTCCCTACACATGACGGAGCTGGTGCTGGAGGTGAGTGCCCCCCACCGGACATACTACCATCACAGGCTGCACTGACACCAGGCCGCACCGTCCTCACTGCCCACTCCCTACACATGACGGAGCTGGTGCTGGAGGTGAGTGCCCCCCACTGGACATACTGCCATCACAGGCTGCACTGACACCAGGCCGCACCGTCCTCACTGCCCGCACCCTACACATGACGGAGCTGGTGCTGGAGGTGAGTGCCCCCCACCGGACATACTGCCATCACAGGCTGCACTGACACCAGGCCGCACCGTCCTCACTGCCCTCTCCCTACACATGACGGAGCTGGTGCTGGAGGTGAGTGCCCCCCACCGGACATACTACCATCACAGGCTGCACTGACACCAGGCCGCACCGTCCTCACTGCCCACTCCCTACACATGACGGAGCTGGTGCTGGAGGTGAGTGCCCCCCACCGGACATACTGCCATCACATGCTGCACTGACACCAGGCCGCACCGTCCTCACTGCCCACTCCCTACACATGACGGAGCTGGTGCTGGAGGTGAGTGCCCCCCACCGGACATACTGCCATCACAGGCTGCACTCACACCAGGCCGCACCGTCCTCACTGCCCACTCCCTACACATGACGGAGCTGGTGCTGGAGGTGAGTGACCCCCACCCCGCATAGTCCCATCACAGGCTGCACTCACACCAGGCCGCACCGTCCTCACTGCCCTCTCCCTACACATGACGGAGCTTGTGCTGTAGGTGAGTGACCCCCACCCCGCATACTGCCATCACAGGCTGCACTGACACCAGGCCGCACCGTCCTCACTGCCCTCTCCCTACACATGACGGAGCTGGTGCTGGAGGTGAGTGCCCCCCACTGGACATACTGCCATCACAGGCTGCACTGACACCAGGCCGCACCGTCCTCACTGCCCACTCCCTACACATGACGGAGCTGGTGCTGGAGGTGAGTGACCCCCACCCCGCATAGTCCCATCACAGGCTGCACTGACACCAGGCCGCACTGTCCTCACTGCCCACTCCCTACACATGACAGAACTGGTGCTGGAGGTGAGTGCCCCCCAACGGACATACTGCCATCACAGGCTGCACTCACACCAGGCCGCACCGTCCTCACTGCCCACTCCCTACACATGACGGAGCTGGTGCTGGAGGTGAGTGCCCCCCACCAGACATACTGCCATCACAGGCTGCACTCACACCAAGCCGCACCGTCCTCACTGCCCACTCCCTGCACATGATGGAGCTGGTGCTGGAGGTGAGTGCCCCCCACCGGACATACTGCCATCACAGGCTGCACTTACACCAAGCCGCACCGTCCTCACTGCCCTCTCCCTACACATGACGGAGCTGGTGCTGGAGGTGAGTGCCCCCCACCGGACATACTGCCATCACAGGCTGCACTCACACCAAGCCGCACCGTCCTCACTGCCCACTCCCTGCACATGACGGAGCTGGTGCTGGAGGTGAGTGCCCCCCACCGGACATACTGCCATCACAGGCTGCACTCACACCAGGCCGCACCGTCCTCACTGCCCTCTCCCTACACATGACGGAGCTGGTGCTGGAAGTGAGTGCTCCCCACCCCACATACTGCCATCACAGGCTGCACTGATACCAGGCCGCACCGTCCTCACTGCCCACTCCCTGCACATGACGGAGCTGGTGCTGTAGGTGAGTGCCCCCCACCGGACATACTGCCATCACAGGCTGCACTGACACCAGGCCGCAATGTCCTCACTGCCCGCTCCCTACACATGACGGAGCTGGTGCTGGAGGTGAGTGCCCCCCATCAGACATACTGCCATCAGAGGCTGCACTGACACCAGGCCGCACCGTCCTCACTGCCCGCTCCCTACACATGACGGAGCTGGTGCTGGAGGTGAGTGCCCCCCACCGGACATACTGCCATCACAGGCTGCACTGACACCAGGCCGCACCGTCCTCACTGCCCTCTCCCTACACATGACGGAGCTTGTGCTGTAGGTGAGTCCCCCCACCCCATATACTGCCATCACAGGCTGCACTCACACCAAGTCGCACCGTCCTCACTGTCCACTCCCTGCACATGACGGAGCTGGTGCTGGAGGCGAGTGCCCCCCACCGGACATACTGCCATCACAGGCTTCACTCACACCAGGCCGCACCGTCCTCACTGCCCACTCCCTACACATAACGGAGCTGGTGCTGGAGGTGAGTGCCCCCCACCGGACATACTGCCATCACAGGCTGCACTGACACCAGGCCGCACCGTCCTCACTGCCCACTCCCTACACATGACGGAGCTGGTGCTGGAGGTGAGTGCCCCCCACCGGACATACTGCCATCACAGGCTGCACTGACACCAGGCCGCACCATCCTCACTGCCCTCTCCCTACACATGACGGAGCTGGTGCTGGAGGTGAGTGCCCCCCACCGGACATACTGCCATCACAGGCTGCACCGTCATCACTGCCCGCTCCCTACACATGACGGAGCTGGTGCTGGAGGTGAGTGCCCCCCACCGGACATACTGCCATCACAGGCTGCACTGACACCAGGCCGCACCGTCCTCACTGCCCACTCCCTACACATGACGGAGCTGGTGCTGGAGGTGAGTGCCCCCCACCCCACATACTGCCATCACAGGCTGCACTGAGACCAGGCCGCAATGTCCTCACTGCCCTCTCCCTACACATGACGGAGCTTGTGCTGTAGGTGAGTGCCCCCCACTGGACATACTGCCATCACCGGCTGCACTGACACCAGGCCGCAATGTCCTCACTGCCCTCTCCCTACACATGACGGAGCTGGTGCTGGAGGTGAGTGCCCCCCACCGGACATACTGCCATCACAGGCCGCACTGACACCAGGCCGCAATGTCCTCACTGCCCACTCCCTACACATGACGGAGCTTGTGCTGTAGGTGAGTGCCCCCCACTGGACATACTGCCATCACCGGCTGCACTGACACCAGGCCGCAATGTCCTCACTGCCCTCTCCCTACACATGACGGAGCTGGTGCTGGAGGTGAGTGCCCCCCACCAGACATACTGCCATCACAGGCTGCACTGACACCAGGCCGCACCGTCCTCACTGCCCTCTCCCTACACATGACGGAGCTGGTGCTGGAGGTGAGTGCCCCCCACCGGACATACTGCCATCACAGGCTGCACTGACACCAGGCCGCACCGTCCTCACTGCCCACTCCCTACACATGACGGAGCTGGTGCTGGAGATGAGTGCCCCCCACCGGACATACTGCCATCACAGGCTGCACTGACACCAGGCCGCACCATCCTCACTGCCCTCTCCCTACACATGACGGAGCTGGTGCTGGAGGTGAGTGCCCCCCACCGGACATACTGCCATCACAGGCCGCACTGACACCAGGCCGCAATGTCCTCACTGCCCGCTCCCTACACATGACGGAGCTGGTGCTGGAGGTGAATGCCCCCCACCGGACATACTGCCATCACAGGCCGCACTGACACCAGGCCGCAATGTCCTCACTGCCCTCTCCCTACACATGATGGAGCTGGTGCTGGAGGTGAGTGCCCCCTACCGGACATACTGCCATCACAGGCCGCACTGACACCAAACCGCACCGTCCTCACTGCCCTCTCCCTACACATGACGGAGCTGGTGCTGTAGGTGAGTGCCCCCCACCGGACATACTGCCATCACAGGCTGCACTCACACCAGGCCGCACCGTCCTCACTGCCCGCACCCTACACATGACGGAGCTGGTGCTGGAGGTGAGTGCCCCCCACCCCACATACTGCCATCACAGGCTGCACTGACACCAGGCCGCACCGTCCTCACTGCCCACTCCCTACACATGACGGAGCTGGTGCTGGAGGTGAGTGCCCCCCACCGGACATACTGCCATCACAGGCTGCACTGACACCAGGCCGCACCGTCTTCACTGCCCACTCCCTACACATGACGGAGCTGGTGCTGGAGGTGAGTGCCCCCCACCCCACATACTGCCATCACAGGCTGCACTGACACCAGGCCGCACCGTCCTCACTACCCGCTCCCTACACATGACGGAGTTGGTGCTGGAGGTGAATGTCCCCCACCGGACATACTACCATCACAGGCTGCACTGACACCAGGCCGCACCGTCCTCACTGCCCTCTCCATACACATGACGGAGCTGGTGCTGGAGGTGAGTGCCCCCCACTGGACATATTACCATCACAGGCTGCACTGACACCAGTCCGCACTGTCCTCACTGCCCGCACCCTACACATGACGGAGCTGGTGCTGGAGGTGAGTGCCCCCCACCGGACATACTACCATCACAGACTGCACTGACACCAGGCCGCAATGTCCTCACTGCCCGCTCCCTACACATGACGGAGCTGGTGCTGTAGGTGAGTGCCCCCCACCGGACATACTGCCATCACAGGCTGCACTGACACCAGGCCGCACCGTCCTCACTGCCCTCTCCCTACACATGACGGAGCTGGTGCTGTAGGTGAGTGCCCCCTACCAGACATACTGCCATCACAGGCCGCACTGACACCAGGCCGCAATGTCCTCACTGCCCTCTCCCTACACATGACGGAGCTTGTGCTATAGGTGAGTGCCCCCCACCGGACATACTGCCATCACAGGCTGCACTGACACCAGGCCGCAATGTCCTCACTGCCCTCTCCCTACACATGACGGAGCTGGGGCTGGAGGTGAGTGCCCCCCACCGGACATACTGCCATCACAGGCTGCACTGACACCAGGCCGCAATGTCCTCACTGCCCGCTCCCTACACATGACGGAGCTGGTGCTGGAGGTGAGTGCCCCCCACCGGACATACTGCCATCACAGGCCGCACTGACACCAGGCCACACCGTCCTCACTGCCCTCTCCCTACACATGACGGAGCTGGGGCTGGAGGTGAGTGCCCCCCACCGGACATACTGCCATCACAGGCTGCACTGACACCAGGCCGCAATGTCCTCACTGCCCTCTCCCTACACATGACGGAGCTGGTGCTGGAGGTGAGTGCCCCCTACCGGACATACTGCCATCATAGGCCGCACTGACACCAGGCCGCACCGTCCTCACTGCCCTCTCCCTACACATGACGGAGCTGGTGCTGGAGGCGAGTGCCCCCCACCGGACATACTGCCATCACAGGCTGCACTCACACCAGGCCGCACCGTCCTCACTGCCCGCACTCTACACATGACGGAGCTGGTGCTGGAGGTGAGTGCCCCCCACCGGACATACTACCATCACAGGCTGCACTCACACCAAGCCGCACCGTCCTCACTGCCCACTCCCTGCACATGACGGAGCTGGTGCTGGAGGTGAGTGCCCCCCACCGGACATACTGCCATCACAGGCTGCACTCACACCAGGCCGCACCGTCCTCACTGCCCTCTCCCTACACATGACGGAGCTTGTGCTGTAGGTGAGTGCCCCCCACCCCACATACTGCCATCACAGGCTGCACTGACACCAGGCCGCACCGTCCTCACTGCCCCCTCCCTGCACATGACGGAGCTGGTGCTGTAGGCGAGTGCCCCCCACCGGACATACTGCCATCACAGGCTGCACTGACACCAGGCCGCAATGTCCTCACTGCCCGCTCCCTACACATGACGGAGCTGGTGCTGGAGGTGAGTGCCCCCCACCAGACATACTACCATCACAGGCTGCACTGACACCAGGCCGCACCGTCCTCACTGCCCGCTCCATACACATGACGGAGCTGGTGCTGGAGGTGAGTGCCCCCCACCGGACATACTGCCATCACAGGCTGCACTGACACCAGGCCGCACCGTGCTCACTGCCCTCTCCCTACACATGACGGAGCTTGTGCTGTAGGTGAGTGCCCCCCACCCCATATACTGCCATCACAGGCTGCACTCACACCAAGTCGCACCGTCCTCACTGTCCACTCCCTGCACATGACGGAGCTGGTGCTGGAGGCGAGTGCCCCCCACCGGACATACTGCCATCACAGGCTTCACTCACACCAGGCCGCACCGTCCTCACTGCCCACTCCCTACACATAACGGAGCTGGTGCTGGAGGTGAGTGCCCCCCACCGGACATACTGCCATCACAGGCTGCACTGACACCAGGCCGCACCGTCCTCACTGCCCACTCCCTACACATGACGGAGCTGGTGCTGGAGGTGAGTGCCCCCCACTGGACATACTGCCATCACAGGCTGCACTGACACCAGGCCGCAATGTCCTCACTGCCCGCTCCCTACACATGACGGAGCTGGTGCTGGAGGTGAGTGCCCCCCACCGGACATACTGCCATCACAGGCTGCACTGACACCAGGCCGCAATGTCCTCACTGCCCTCTCCCTACACATGACGGAGCTGGGGCTGGAGGTGAGTGCCCCCCACCGGACATACTGCCATCACAGGCTGCACCGTCATCACTGCCCGCTCCCTACACATGACGGAGCTGGTGCTGGAGGTGAGTGCCCCCCACCGGACATACTGCCATCACAGGCTGCACTGACACCAGGCCGCACCGTCCTCACTGCCCACTCCCTACACATGACGGAGCTGGTGCTGGAGGTGAGTGCCCCCCACCCCACATACTGCCATCACAGGCTGCACTGATACCAGGCCGCAATGTCCTCACTGCCCTCTCCCTACACATGACGGAGCTTGTGCTGTAGGTGAGTGCCCCCCACTGGACATACTGCCATCACCGGCTGCACTGACACCAGGCCGCAATGTCCTCACTGCCCTCTCCCTACACATGACGGAGCTGGTGCTGGAGGTGAGTGCCCCCCACCGGACATACTGCCATCACAGGCCGCACTGACACCAGGCCGCAATGTCCTCACTGCCCGCTCCCTACACATGATGGAGCTGGTGCTGGAGGTGAGTGCCCCCTACCGGACATACTGCCATCACAGGCCGCACTGACACCAGGCCACACCGTCCTCACTGCCCTCTCCCTACACATGACGGAGCTGGTGCTGGAGGTGAGTGCCCCCCACCGGACATACTGCCATCACAGGCTGCACTCACACCAGGCCGCACCGTCCTCACTGCCCGCACCCTACACATGACGGAGCTGGTGCTGGAGGTGAGTGCCCCCCACCGGACATACTGCCATCACAGGCTGCACTGACACCAGGCCGCACCGTCCTCACTGCCCTCTCCCTACACATGACGGAGCTGGTGCTGGAGGTGAGTGCCCACCACCGGACATACTGCCATCACAGGCCGCACTGACACCAGGCCGCAATGTCCTCACTGCCCACTCCCTACACATGACGGAGCTGGTGCTGGAGGTGAGTGCCCCCCACCGGACATACTGCTATCACAGGCCGCACTGACACCAAACCGCACCGTCCTCACTGCCCTCTCCCTACACATGACGGAGCTGGTGCTGGAGGTGAGTGCCCCCCACCGGACATACTGCCATCACAGGCTGCACTCACACCAGGCCGCACCGTCCTCACTGCCCGCACCCTACACATGACGGAGCTGGTGCTGGAGGTGAGTGCCCCCCACCGGACATACTGCCATCACAGGCTGCACTGACACCAGGCCGCACCGTCCTCACTGCCCACTCCCTACACATGACGGAGCTGGTGCTGGAGGTGAGTGCCCCCCACCGGACATACTACCATCACAGGCTGCACTGACACCAGGCCGCACCGTCCTCACTGCCCTCTCCCTACACATGACGGAGCTGGTGCTGGAGGTGAGTGCCCCCCACCCCACATACTGCCATCACAGGCTGCACTTACACCAAGCCGCACCGTCCTCACTGCCCTCTCCCTGCACATGACGGAGCTGGTGCTGGAGGTGAGTGCCCCCCACCCCACATACTGCCATCACAGGCTGCACTCACACCAGGCCGCAATGTCCTCACTGCCCTCTCCCTACACATGACGGAGCTGGTGCTGGAGGTGAGTGCCCCCCACCGGACATACTGCCATCACAGGCTGCACTGACACCAGGCCGCACCGTCCTCACTACCTGCTCCCTACACATGACGGAGCTGGTGCTGGAGGTGAATGTCCCCCACCGGACATACTGCCATCACAGGCTGCACTGACACCAGGCCGCACTTTCCTCACTGCCCTCTCCCTACACATGACGGAGCTGGTGCTGGAGGTGAGTGCCCCCCACCCCACATACTGCCATCACAGGCTGCACTGACACCAGGCCGCACTGTCCTCACTGCCCTCTCCCTACACATGACGGAGCTTGTGCTGGAGGTGAGTGCCCCCCACCCCACATACTGCCATCACAGGCTGCACTGACACCAGGCCGCACCGTCCTCACTGCCCTCTCCATACACATGACGGAGCTGGTGCTGGAGGTGAGTGCCCCCCACTGGACATATTACCATCACAGGCTGCACTGACACCAGTCCGCACTGTCCTCACTGCCCGCACCCTACACATGACGGAGCTGGTGCTGGAGGTGAGTGCCCCCCACTGGACATATTACCATCACAGACTGCACTGACACCAGGCCGCAATGTCCTCACTGCCCTCTCCCTACACATGACGGAGCTGGTGCTGTAGGTGAGTGCCCCCCACCGGACATACTGCCATCACAGGCTGCACTGACACCAGGCCGCACCGTCCTCACTGCCCTCTCCCTACACATGACGGAGCTGGTGCTGTAGGTGAGTGCCCCCTACCAGACATACTGCCATCACAGGCTGCACTGATACCAGGCCGCAATGTCCTCACTGCCCTCTCCCTACACATGACGGAGCTTGTGCTGTAGGTGAGTGCCCCCCACCGGACATACTGCCATCACCGGCTGCACTGACACCAGGCCGCAATGTCCTCACTGCCCTCTCCCTACACATGACGGAGCTGGTGCTGGAGGTGAGTGCCCCCCACCGGACATACTGCCATCACAGGCCGCACTGACACCAGGCCGCAATGTCCTCACTGCCCGCTCCCTACACATGACGGAGCTGGTGCTGGAGGTGAGTGCCCCCCACCGGACATACTGCCATCACAGGCCGCACTGACACCAGGCCGCAATTTCCTCACTGCCCTCTCCATACACATGACGGAGCTTGTGCTGTAGGTGAGTGCCCCCCACCGGACATACTGCCATCACAGGCTGCACTAACACCAGGCCGCACCGTCCTCACTGCCCACTCCCTACACATGACGGAGCTGGTGCTGGAGGTGAGTGCCCCCCACCGGACATACTGCCATCACAGGCTGCACTGACACCAGGCCGCAATGTCCTCACTGCCCGCTCCCTACACATGACGGAGCTGGTGCTGGAGGTGAGTGCCCCCCACCGGACATACTGCCATCACAGGCCGCACTGACACCAGGCCACACCGTCCTCACTGCCCTCTCCCTACACATGACGGAGCTGGGGCTGGAGGTGAGTGCCCCCCACCGGACATACTGCCATCACAGGCTGCACTGACACCAGGCCGCAATGTCCTCACTGCCCGCTCCCTACACATGACGGAGATGGTGCTGTAGGTGAGTGCCCCCCACCGGACATACTGCCATCACAGGCCGCACTGACACCAGGCCGCAATGTCCTCACTGCCCTCTCCCTACACATGACGGAGCTGGTGCTGGAGGTGAGTGCCCCCTACCGGACATACTGCCATCACAGGCCGCACTGACACCAGGCCGCACCGTCCTCACTGCCCTCTCCCTACACATGACGGAGCTGGTGCTGTAGGTGAGTGCCCCCCACCGGACATACTGCCATCACAGGCTGCACTCACACCAGGCCGCACCGTCCTCACTGCCCGCACCCTACACATGACGGAGCTGGTGCTGGAGGTGAGTGCCCCCCACCGGACATACTACCATCACAGGCTGCACTGACACCAGTCCGCAATGTCCTCACTGCCCTCTCCCTACACATGACGGAGCTGGTGCTGGAGGTGAGTGCCCCCCACCGGACATACTGCCATCACAGACTGCACTGACACCAGGCCGCACCGTCCTCACTGACCGCTCCCTACACATGACAGAGCTGGTGCTGGAGGTGAGTGCCCCTGTGCCGCCCCCATGCCTGTAGCAGCCGGGCTGCTCGGATCCGGACCCGCTGCGTGGCTCGAGGGATCCTCCGGACCCGGGGGTCACGCGGACACGGCAAATGAAAAGGGGAACGTAGTTGTACGGCCTTGGCCGTATTAGGTTCGTGACGCCACCCACGGTGTGTGGTGAAGTGGGACACCACCGCTGCTGTTGTGGGATACCCGGGGGAGGTGTAATGGCAGCCGGATGTTAACCCCTCCGTGGGTAGAGATGGTTGCCCCGGGACCCAGTGTCTCTGTGCAGGGTATGGCAATGGCAGGGGCCTGCGCGCCCGGCTGAACCAGGGGATGTTTGGTTACTCACAATTAAATGAATCACATGAGTCTTTTGGTAAACCAAGGTGCTGGTGGCCGGCCGCCGTGGCCAGTTGTACTCTGGTCCCCCACCCGGGCTGGTGGTCGCTGTCTTTTCCTCTGTACTATTGTTGTTGTTTGTTTGGACTTCCCGGTAGAGAACACAGGAGTCCGCTCCCGGCATTCTGTGTGCCTGAGGAGCCGTGCTCGCTGACCCGTGGGATCTATGGGCCCTGGGGGTGGCCCTATCACTCTCTGTGGGTGGTTGTCTGCTTTTCGGGACTTAGGTTGGGACAGGACCTAAAATCCTGCCATCAATTGGTTGATTAGCTAGGCCGTTGGTTCCGGTCCTGGCTTCAGGGTCCAAGTACCCCCTTCTGCGCATGGTTTCCGGGTCGGGTCTCTGGTGTCAGTACCGGCGGGCTCCAACCCTGTCCCAGTCCACCTCGGATCTCCGGCTGCCGTCTTCCCATCGCCTGCCGACGGAGACCACAGTCTGCCTCCTAGCCAAGGTACCAGGGATCCGACCCTGGCGCCTGTCAGCTTGGGACCTTCACTCCCAACTCCAGACTTGAACTGACTTAAACTGACTGTTTTCCCGCCCCGGGGTCTCCAGACCCCTAGGTGGGCATGTCCTAACCGCCTGGTCTCGCCCACTGGTGTGTCTATCTTGCCCTGAGGGGGGGTGACTAGGGTTTCAGGTCGGCTGTGTGTTTCCTAGGTGAGGGAAGGTGTTATGCGGGGGTCTAGTGTGTGACTACCTGGTTTTGCCAGGGCGTCACACCCCCCACCCCACATATTGCCATCACAGGCTGTACTGACACCAGGCTGATCACATGTCATTATATCACAAGGAGAATCGGCACTCGCAGAATTTCTTTACGTCTTTTGTTTTTCTTATTTTATTCCAATCCATGAAGGTTCAGGCACAATACAGCCGCGCGTTTCATAAAAAAAAAAAAACGACCTTTCTGAAACCATTAACAACAAAAATGAGACACTGATCCCAAATAAATACGTGACAGTGGCGTGTGTACCGCCCCGTGGCCTTGGCTGTGGCCGCCGAGCCGCTCGGGTCCGCGCTCGCGTACTGCAGGCGGTGGCTCGAGCCTCTCATGGACCCAGGGGTCACGCCGCTCTGAAAGGGGTAGTGGCGGTGCACGCAGGGGTTCGGGTGGTTGGTTGGTGGAATTGGTAAAGTTCGTGACGCCACCCACGGGTTGTGGTGATTGTATGATGGACACCACCGCTGCCGTTGACTAGGCCTCCCGGAGATGGTGTTATGCAGCTCGGTGTTAACCCCTCCGTGGGCAGGGGCGATGGTCCCGAGGGCCCGTGGGGAGGTGCCGGGAACAAGGGAGCGTGGGCGTACTGGACGCGGGTGTGGTGCAGTGCGGTGCACGGCCCGAAGGCGCTGGTGTACTCACTCTGACACAAGATACTAGAGTCTCTGGTAAACCAAACAGCAGAATGTACAAGGCCCGCAGCCGGCTGCGCTGTTCTCCCTGGACAGGTTGGTGATGGCTGTAGTTTCCCTGCACCTGTGTTATGTAGTTATTGACTTCTGTGCCTGGACACTGGTAGTCCACTCCCCGGCGTGTAAGTGTCGGAGGAGCCCGTTTGCCCGCAGACGCTGGCCCTTTGGATCTCTTGCCTTTGGCGGTGGCACTTATCCAGGCTGGTTGGGCTGTTGCCTTCAATCGGGACTTGGGTGGGAATGAACTCCTGAGGTCCAGACCGCAATCAGAGAATTTGACTATCAGGGCGGCTACTAGCCTAGTCAGGGTCTGAGTACCCTGCCTGGTGCTTGGCTTCCAATCGGCTCCCCGGTTCGGTACCGGCGGGCCACCGCCCGACCCCGGTCCTACAGTTCCACCGACCGTACTCCCAACTCCTGCAGACGGCCACCACCGTCTGCCGACCTTGCTGGGGGTGCCTGGTCTCCGACCCAGACACCTAGCAGTCCCACTGGCGGGCCTGGTCCCAGGTCCGCCTGTGCGTGTCCTTTCTCCTCTCCTTCCACTCTCACTTCTCACTGACACTGCTCTACTGTGTTTTCCCGCCTCCAGGCCTGTGAACTCCTCGGTGGGCGGGGCCAACCGCCTGGCTCCGCCCCACCTGGTGTGGACATCAAGCTCGAAGGGTGGTGACAAGGATTTCTGTGTGACTGGTGTGACCTGTCCGGGGAAGGGGTGTGTGAGGTATTGTGTTTGGGACTACCTGGCTAGAACAGAACAGCAGAGGGACATCACAAAACAGAAAAGCCCACATTTAGGGAATTAACTCTTCACATACTATTCACAATTTTAATTTCCAAATCTATCTAAAAAACATTTTTTTGAAAAAAATATATAAATAATAAATTAAAAAAAAAAATATAGAAAGTATTCCAGATATTTTTTTTCTTTTTTTCTTTTTATATATTATTGAATTCTTTTGTCTTTTTTTCTATTAAAAAAACTTTATATTTAAGAGAATCTTGACATGTGAAAAGAATTTTCTTGTATATAGAAAAAGGATTTTTGTATAAAAAATGCATCAGCAATTAAATGATTATGTCTGGGCAATTATTATTGTGTTTTTAGGCAATATTCACATGAATCATGAAACCGCTTCCCTATCATTGACACTGGGAAGATATATGGATTCTCACACATATTTTCCACACCTTGGATTAATTATATATGTCTTAATGAATTTTTCCCAAATCTTCGTTATATGGAAAAAAAAAAATTATATATACACGCAAAAGAATTCAATAATATATAAAAATAAAAAAAATAATTCTGGAATAGTTTATATATTTTTTTGGAATTATTATATATTATTTTAAAAAATTTTTTTTGAATATATATGAAAGTTTAAAAGTCACGAATTTGATTTTTTTTAGATGTATTTGGAAATTGGTATTGTGAATAGCATGTGAAGAGTTAATTGGGTAAATGTGGCTTTTCGGTTGTGGGTGATGTGTTGTGCGGTCTCTGCTGTTCTGTGCTCGCCGCTGTCACGTATGTATATGGGATCAGTGTCTCAGTTTTGTTGTTAATGGTTTCACAAAGGTCGTTTTTCTATAAACGCGCGGCTGTAATGTGCCCTGAATGGATTGAAATAAAATAAGAAAAAAAAGGATATAAAGAAATTCTGCGAGTGCCGAGTCTCCTTGTGATATACTTTGTGGAGTTCATCCCGTGACTACGAGAACCGCAACAAAGAGACCGCCTGCTCAGGAAGATGTCACTATATCAGTGATGTCATCACCGGGGCGGGGCTGTATATAAGGGGTGTGGTCTCATGTCTGATCACAGGTCATTATATCAGTGATGTCATCACCAGGGCGGGGCTGTATATAAGGGGTGTGGTCTCATGTCTGATCATGTCATTATATCAGTGATGTCATCACCGGGGCGGGGCTGTATATAAGGGGTGTGGTCTCCTGTCTGATCCTGTCATTATATCAGTGATGTCATCACCGGGGCGGGGCTGTATATAAGGGGTGTGGTCTCATGTCTGATCATGTCATTATATCAGTGATGTCACACCGGGGCGGGGCTGTATATAAGGGGTGTGGTCTCATGTCTGATCATGTCATTATATCAGTGATGTCACACCGGGGCGGGGCTGTATATAAGGGGTGTGGTCTCCTGTCTGATCCTGTCATATCAGTGATGTCACACCAGGGCGGGGCTGTATATAAGGGGTGTGGTCTCCTGTCTGATCCTGTCATTATATCAGTGATGTCATCACCGGGGCGGGGCTGTATATAAGGGGTGTGGTCTCATGTCTGATCCTGTCATTATATCAGTGATGTCATCACCGGGCGGGGCTGTATATAAGGGGTGTGGTCTCCTGTCTGATCATGTCATTATATCAGTGATGTCATCACCGGGGCGGGGCTGTATATAAGGGGTGTGGTCTCATGTCTGATCATGTCATTATATCAGTGATGTCACACCGGGGCGGGGCTGTATATGAGGGGTGTGGTCTCCTGTCTGATCACGTCATTATATCAGTGATGTCACACCGGGGCGGGGCTGTATATAAGGGGTGTGGTCTCCTGTCTGATCCTGTCATTATATCAGTGATGTCATCACCGGGGCGGGGCTGTATATAAGGGGTGTGGTCTCATGTCTGATCATGTCATTATATCAGTGATGTCACACCGGGGCGGGGCTGTATATAAGGGGTGTGGTCTCATGTCTGATCATGTCATTATATCAGTGATGTCACACCGGGGTGGGGCTGTATATAAGGGGTGTGGTCTCCTGTCTGATCCTGTCATTATATCAGTGATATCATCACCGGGGCGGGGCTGTATATAAGGGGTGTGGTCTCATGTCTGATCCTGTCATTATATCAGTGATGTCACACCGGGGCGGGGCTGTATATAAGGGGTGTGGTCTCCTGTCTGATCATGTCATTATATCAGTGATGTCATCACCGGGGCGGGGCTGTATATGAGGGGTGTGGTCTCCTGTCTGATCACGTCATTATATCAGTGATGTCACACTGGGGCGGGGCTGTATATAAGGGGTGTGGTCTCATGTCTGATCATGTCATTATATCAGTGATGTCACACCGGGGCGGAGCTGTATATAAGGGGTGTGGTCTCCTGTCTGATCCTGTCATTATATCAGTGATGTCATCACCGGGGCGGGGCTGTATATGAGGGGTGTGGTCTCCTGTCTGATCACGTCATTATATCAGTGATGTCACACCGGGGCGGGGCTGTATATAAGGGGTGTGGTCTCCTGTCTGATCCTGTCATTATATCAGTGATGTCATCACCGGGGCGGGGCTGTATATAAGGGGTGTGGTCTCATGTCTGATCATGTCATTATATCAGTGATGTCACACCGGGGCGGGGCTGTATATAAGGGGTGTGGTCTCATGTCTGATCATGTCATTATATCAGTGATGTCACACCGGGGCGGGGCTGTATATAAGGGGTGTGGTCTCATGTCTGATCATGTCATTATATCAGTGATGTCACACCGGGGCGGGGCTGTATATAAGGGGTGTGGTCTCCTGTCTGATCCTGTCATTATATCAGTGATATCATCACCGGGGCGGGGCTGTATATAAGAGGTGTGGTCTCATGTCTGATCCTGTCATTATATCAGTGATGTCACACCGGGGCGGGGCTGTATATAAGGGGTGTGGTCTCCTGTCTGATCATGTCATTATATCAGTGATGTCATCACCGGGGCGGGGCTGTATATGAGGGGTGTGGTCTCCTGTCTGATCACGTCATTATATCAGTGATGTCACACCGGGGCGGGGCTGTATATAAGGGGTGTGGTCTCCTGTCTGATCATGTCATTATATCAGTGATGTCATCACCGGGGCGGGGCTGTATATAAGGGGTGTGGTCTCCTGTCTGATCCTGTCATTATATCAGTGATGTCATCACCGGGGCGGGGCTGTATATAAGGGGTGTGGTCTCATGTCTGATCATGTCATTATATCAGTGATGTCACACCGGGGCGGGGCTGTATATAAGGGGTGTGGTCTCCTGTCTGATCCTGTCATTATATCAGTGATGTCATCACCAGGGCGGGGCTGTATATAAGGGGTGTGGTCTCATGTCTGATCATGCCATTATATCAGTGATGTCACATCGGGGCGGGGCTGTATATAAGGGGTGTGGTCTCATGTCTGATCATGTCATTATATCAGTGATGTCATCACCAGGGCGGGGCTGTATATAAGGGGTGAGGTCTCATGTCTGATCATGTCATTATATCAGTGATGTCACATTGGGGCGGGGCTGTATATAAGGGGTGTGGTCTCATGTCTGATCATGTCATTATATCAGTGATGTCACACCGGGGCGGGGCTGTATATAAGGGGTGTGGTCTCATGTCTGATCATGTCATTATATCAGTGATGTCACATCGGGGCGGGGCTGTATATAAGGGGTGTGGTCTCATGTCTGATCATGTCATTATATCAGTGATGTCACACCGGGGCGGGGCTGTATATAAGGGGTGTGGTCTCATGTCTGATCATGTCATTATATCAGTGATGTCACACCGGGGCGGGGCTGTATATAAGGGGTGTGGTCTCCTGCTTGCTGGTGTACGGTGCACAATGAATTGGGATCAGTAATGTAAAGAGAAAAACATTTTAACAGACAAAAAATAGCCCAGATCAAAATACTGAAAAATACCTGAGATCTGTAACAATCCCCATCCCCCAACTCCCAAGAATCAGTGAAGATGATGCAGAAATTCCACCATGTACAGTACAGATCAAAAGTTTGGACACACCTTCTCATCTCTAGAACAATTGTTAAGAGGAGACTTTGTGCAGCAGCCTTCATGGTAAAATAGCTGCTAGGAAACCGCTGCTAAGGACAGGCAACAAGCAGAAGAGAACACAAGGAATGGACATTAGACCAGTGGAAATCTCTGCTTTGCTCTGATGAGTCCAAATTTGAGATCTTTGGATCCAACCACCGTGTCTTTGTAGAAAAGGTGAACGGATGGACTCTACATGGCTGGTTCCCACCGTGAAGCATGGTGGAGGAGGTGTGATGGTGTGGGGGTGCTTTGCTGGTGACACTGTTGGGGATTTATTCAAAAGTGAAGGCATACAGAACCAGCATGGCTACCACAGCATCTTGCAGCGGCGTGCTATTCCATCCGGTTTGCGTTAAGTTGGACCATCATTTATTTTTCAACAGGACAATGACCCCAAACACACCTGCAGGCTGTGAAAGGGCTATATGACTAAGAAGGAGAGTGATGGGGTGCTACGCCAGATGACCTGGCCTCCACAGTCACCAGACCTGAACCCAATCGAGATGGTTTGGGGTGAGCTGGACCGCAGAGTGAAGGCAAAAGGGCCAACAAGTGCTAAGCATCTCTGGGAACTCCTTCAAGACTGTTGGAAAACCATTTCCGGTGACTACCGCTTGAAGCTCATCAAGAGAATGCCAAGAGTGTGCAAAGCAGTAATCAAAGCAAAAGGTGGCGACTGTGAAGAACCTAGAATATAAGACATATTTTCAGTTGTGTCACACTTTGTTGTTAAGTATTTCATTCCACATGTGATAATTCATAGTTTTGATGCCTTCAATGTGAATCTACAATTTTCAGAATCATGAAAATAAAGAAAACTCTATGAATGAGAAGGTGTGTCCAAACTTTTGGTCTGTACTGTACATCCCACGTGGCAGGTAACCATGCTCAATGCAGAATACAATACTGTGTATATACAGTATATATACACACTATATATATATATATATTATATACACACACACATACATACACATATTATGTGTATACAATATTTTCTCACGTATACAGCGCCATTTTTTCCATAGCCCTTCACATACATCAGCAGCACTGTCCCCATCAGGACTCACAACCTAAGGTCCATATTGGAGAGTGGGAGGAAACTCACGCAAACACAGAGAACAAATGTGATACATAGTGCATAAGATACAGCTCAAATGTATAAGGACAAAGAAATAAAAATAGCAGACATGAACGCATGCGCAAATAACTGCAACAATGGATGGAGATACTGCGGGAAAGTGCACACAAAGAATATACCCCCCCCAAAAAAATAAAGAGCAGGGCAAACCCTGGTGGAAGATGGAATGTGCAGAATAAACGAGATGGGGTGCAAGAATGAAAAGCCCACGCGTATCACCGTGTGAAAGCTTCTTCAGGGGTGAGGGAGAATAGAAAGAGGAGCTGGAGAATGCCCTGAATACTGGACTGGTGCGTCCGGAAGTACGGGGAGCTGCCATGTGCACAAGTCCCTGCACCCTGCGACTCCAGACAAAGGTTCCGCTATACAGGAGGGCGAGCCGCACATGGACATTGGAGAGTGCCTAGAATACTGTGAAGCTGGACTGGTGTGTCCGGAAGTACTCTTTGACTGTGGAGCACGCGCAGACTGTGGAGCACACGCTGACTGGGGAGAACGCGCTGACTGGGGAGAACGCGCTGACTGGGGAGAACGCGCTGACTGGGGAGAACGCGCTGACTGGGGAGCACGCGCTGACTGGGGAGCACGCGCTGACTGGGGAGCACGCGCTGACTGGGGAGAACGCGCTGACTGGGGAGAACGCGCTGACTGGGGAGAACGCGCTGACTGGGGAGCACGCGCTGACTGGGGAGAACGCGCTGACTGGGGAGAACGCGCTGACTGGGGAGAACGCGCTGACTGGGGAGAACGCGCTGACTGGGGAGCACGCGCTGACTGGGGAGAACGCGCTGACTGGGGAGCACATGACTGGGGAGCACATGACTGGGGAGCACGCGCTGACTGGGGAGAACGCGCTGACTGGGGAGAACGCGCTGACTGGGGAGAACGCGCTGACTGGGGAGAACGCGCTGACTGGGGAGCACACGCTGACTGGGGAGAACACGCTGACTGGGGAGAACGCGCTGACTGTGAAGCACGCGCTGACTGGGGAGCACATGACTGGGGAGCACATGACTGGGGAGCACGCGCTGACTGGGGAGCACGCGCTGACTGGGGAGAACGCGCTGACTGGGGAGCACGCGCTGACTGGGGAGAACGCGCTGACTAGGGAGCACATGACTGGGGAGCACATGACTGGGGAGCACATGACTGGGGAGCACATGACTTGGGAGCACGCGCTGACTGGGGAGAACGCGCTGACTAGGGAGCACATGACTGGGGAGCACACGCTGACTAGGGAGCACATGACTGGGGAGCACATGACTGGGGAGCACACGCTGACTGGGGAGCACATGACTGGGGAGCACATGACTGGGGAGCACGCGCTAACTAGGGAGCACATGACTGGGGAGCACATGACTGGGGAGCACGCGCTGACTGGGGAGCACGCGCTGACTGGGGAGCACGCGCTGACTGGGGAGCACACGCTGACTAGGGAGCACATGACTGGGGAGCACATGACTGGGGAGCACATGACTGGGGAGCACGCACTGACTAGGGAGCACGCGCTGACTGGGGAGCACGCGCTGACTGGGGAGCACGCGCTGACTGGGGAGCACATGACTGGGGAGCACATGACTGGGGAGCACATGACTGGGGAGCACGCGCTGACTGGGGAGCACGCGCCGACTGGGGAGAACGCGCCGACTGGGGAGCACATGATTGGGGAGCACACGTTATTCAATATTTTTTTGTAGTAGCTCTTCATTAAGTCATGTGGGGCTTCACTATGCAGGTCATGTATCCATCCAGCCTCCCACCATAGAAGAAGATCAGTAATTTGCCCACTTCTGATGGTGGATGTGATCGTCTCCACAACCACAATGCATATTGTCTTACCCCTGTGTGGGCTGTGAGTTTGAGTTTTGGGTTTTCCATGTCTCTTTTTGTGTGGGAGTAATCACTCCTGTCATGGCCTTCCCCGGGGCTCTTAGAGCAGGGCTGGCCAAGAGCTAGACAAGGAAGGCAGTCCAGAGCTCTTCACCATCAGAAGTACCTCTGGGATAAGGGACAGCTAGGAACCCCTAGCCTGAGGGCCAGTCTAGGAGCCACAGTTCCTGGTTATCCCCTTATAGCACATGACAGTATTGTCACGGTTTCGCCTCCCCATCCACATGGCTAGGGGGCGGAGCCTTCTCCCGGGCCTCACTTCTGGAGCTTGGATGCTTTAAAAACTGACATCTACAGTGAACCAGCGCCGGCTATAAGCTTAGCGCTGCTTTGCCTGTGATTGCTGGTCCTGTAAGTGTTATCCTGATCCGACTGCTCCTGTGCCCCCGTGCCCTGTCTGTGTTCCGTCCCCTGGTCGTTCCCCCATTCCTCTGTCCCCTCTCCTACTTCCCCACTTGGTTGCTTCCTCTGGTACTGACCTCGGCCTGACTTCGACTTCCTCCGGTCCTCCTTCTGCCCATACTGTGCTTGACTCGGCCTGCGTGACATTTCCTCGCACGCCTCACTGCTCGGCTCCCCAGCTGTGCTGTAAGGCAGTGTACGAGCACACACTGTGTTTATACTTCCTGGTTCTTGCTGCTCCGTGTAGTGTCTTCTGCTGCAGAGCTCTGGCCCCCCCTGGTGGCAGCCTGACATGTATTTTACAGCCTCTCGGTGCGGGGGGCAAGAGGTTTGTCTTGGCTCCAGGCTGCATCTTCTCACATTTTCACCTTCTCAGATGAGGAATTTACAAGTGGTTGTGAAGATGAGATGGCGGCCAGTCCTGCTCCAGGAAAGCCAAGATCCCGGCCCAGAGGAAGTCATGTATGCCCGCAGCAGATGCTGTATACGGGAGTGACTGTCCCCCCGTGGCTCTACAGTCACCACTGAACCCCAGAATCCCCCTAATAACGACCTGCTCACTAAGGCTTTGTGCACACAGTTTATCTGAGGCAGGGAGAAGCTGTGAGTTTTTGGCGTGGACGCTGCTTCCGAAAGATGTGACTGTCCGGGTGACAGCGAGGGGCGGAGGGGCCAAAGAAGAGAGAGCTGAAGGCCATTATAAGGATGCTTACTTTTCTCTTAACCCTTTGACAGCCATTTACGGACCAGCGACTGCCATTTTACTTAATCAGCGCAAAAGCTAATTACAAAAAAATCCACATTTTGGCAAATTTGGGTTTTTGTAAAATCAAACTAGAATTTAATTGCACTCAGATTTCTTTGCTCGTCTGTAGACCTATTCTACAGGAAGGATGGAGGCCAGAGAATGAGAGTATGTGCCGCCATGTTTATCAGCACAGTCCCTCAAGTGAGGACCAGTCTGCACCATAACTGCAGGGTTCCTGCACAGGATGGGCCCCGGGCAATCTCCTGCAGATGCCCATATCCAGAGGGGGCGCAGCGACCCATGTACTGTACCTAAAGTGTGCCCTGCGCATACACAGAGGTTTGATGTGGCCGCCGCCTACACTCCCCCCCACAGAGAATAGTAACCCAACTCCTGACAGCCGCACTGACAAGCACAGACACCGAAGTGCCTGACATCGGAGACGCCGACATCAGACAGCTGCAAGGAGGACAACAGCAAGAAGACCCCCGCACGTACGCGTACAATAACACTGGACAGGAGTCAGGGGATAACAGCAAGAAGACCCCCCGCGTACAATAACACTGGACAGGAGTCAGGGGGACAACAGCAAGAAGACCCCAAACGTACACGTACATGTACAATAACACTGGACAGGAGTCAGGGGACAACAGCAAGAAGACCCCCCACGTACAATAACACTGGACAGGAGTCAGGGGGACAACAGCAAGAAGACCCCAAACGTACACGTACATGTACAATAACACTGGACAGGAGTCAGGGGGACAACAGCAAGAAGACCCCCGCACGTACGCGTACAATAACACTGGACAGGAGTCAGGGGGACAACAGCAAGAAGACCCCCCGCGTAGAATAACACTGGACAGGAGTCAGGGGGACAACAGCAAGAAGACCCCCCACGTACAATAACACTGGACAGGAGTCAGGGGGACAACAGCAAGAAGACCCCAAACGTACACGTACATGTACAATAACACTGCACAGGAGTCAGGGGACAACAGCAAGAAGACCCCCCGCGTACAATAACACTGGACAGGAGTCAGGGGGACAACAGCAAGAAGACCCCCCACGTACAATAACACTGGACAGGAGTCAGGGGGACAACAGCAAGAAGACCCCCCACGTACAATAACACTGGACAGGAGTCAGGGGGACAACAGCAAGAAGACCCCCCACGTACAATAACACTAGACAGGAATCAGGGGGACAACAGTAAGAAGACCCCGAACGTACACGTACAATAACACTGGACAGGAGTCAGGGGAACAACAGCAAGAAGACCCCCCACGTACAATAACACTGGACAGGAGTCAGGGGGACAACAGCAAGAAGACCCCCCACGTACAATAACACTGGACAGGAGTCAGGGGGACAACAGCAAGAAGACCCCCCACGTACAATAACACTGGACAGGAGTCAGGGGGACAACAGCAAGAAGACCCCCCACGTACAATAACACTGGACAGGAGTCAGGGGGATAACAGCAAGAAGACCCCCGCACGTACACGTACAATAACACTTAACAGTAAGAAGACCCCACATGTACATGTAAAATAACGCCATATGTTATACCCAAGGGGAGGCGGAACAATGATGGGGCTGGATGTTATACTCCGGGAAAGCTCTATGATGTGCTGAAGCTCCTCCTCCTGGTCCACCGACAGGAAAGACAGAGTGCATTGGCCTTGACATTCTTCACAGCAGGATGGAAGAGCAGGAGTAAGGGTAGGTTCACACACTGCGTTTTTTTGATGCTGCGTTTTTTGTGGCAAAGACTGCACAAAAACGCACCCGCTGCAAAACAGCGGCAAAAACGCATGCGTTTTTACCGCAATTTGGTGCGTTTTTGCTCACTGCATTTTTATGCGTTTTTTATCAGTGAACAATGCCATTAAAGATTGTTGGAAAAAAAAAAAGGTCTGATGTCATTTCCTTCTTCAATATGTTCTTCAATCTCCACTAGTGTATGCAGGAGAGCAGACAGCTGCAGAACTACAAGGCTCAGCATGCTACATACAAGACTGTATGCTGGAGGGAGAGTCAGGGGGAGCAGAACTACAAGGCTCAGCATACTCCATCCAATAGTTTATGCAGGAGAGCAGACAGCAGCTGTAGAACTACAAGGCTCAGCATACTCCATCCAGGACTGTATGCAGGAGTTTTTTGCCCCCAAAAAAAAATGATGTGGGCTTCGCCATATTTTTGTATGCTAGCCAGGTACAGCAGGCAGGTACGGCTGCCCCCAACCCTCAGCTACCTATTTGTACCCGGCTGGGAACCAAAAATATAGGGAAGCCCCTTTTTTTTTTAATTATTTCATGAATTTCATGAAATAATTAAAAAAAAAAAAAACGACGTGGGCTTCGCCCAATTATGGAGTCCAGCCAGGTACAACTAGGCAGCTGTGGATTGGAATCCGTAGCACAGGTTAGCCCGAGCTTTCTGGGCACCCCCGCTGCGAATTGCAATCCGCAGCCACCTCAGAAAATGGCACTTTCATAGAAGCGCCATCTTCTGGTGCTGTATCAAACTCTTCCAGCTACCCTGGTGACGGGTGGCTCGCTGGGTAATAATGGGGTTAGGGCTAGCTGTATATTATCAGCTAGCCCCAAGCCTGAAATTCATGGCGTTACGCCAATATTAGACATGGCCACCATGAATTTCTAGTACAGATAAAAAAAAACACAACACCCAGAAAAATATTTTTATTAGAAATAAAACACAACACAATTAGTGACTTCGTCTTTATTGAAATAAAGAACCCCTCTCCGCAGTAATCTTGGGTCAAGGGTCCCGCGCCGTCCAATCCGGATCCAATATCATCTAATCGGTTTGCTGGAAGGCAAAGCGATCAGATGATGTGTCAGGTTCAAGGGCCTGAATCACATCACACAGCATCTGATTGTATAAACGGCTTTTATACAATCAGCTGAAGCATCAGTGCAAAAAAAAAAATCATGTGCTGATTACCGGCAGCTCCTGGAGCGAGTGTGATCCCGTCCGATCACTGCAGGAGCTGCCGGTAATCAGTGATGAAGTCTCTTAACGGCAGGATCAGTGGATAGGTGAAGCCGGCCGGGCGCCGGCGTCACTGCGAGACTTACGATCAGCTGATGCGTCAGGTGACTGCATCAGGTGATCCATCGCCAGGTCCTGCAGATATCGGACGTGCCTGAGAGCACACAGGTGGAGCGGTGGTACCGGGAGAGGAGCTGGGAGCGGACATGGCACCGGGACCCTGCAGACAGGTGAGTATATATGACATTTTTTTTTCTACTGTTCACTTTTGATTTCGCAGCTGCCTCCACCTCCCGCCCAGACATGGCATCGCACGGGAGCTGACATGCACAGGACTGGAGGTGGAAGCGGCGGTGGCGGTACCGGGAGGATTCACGCTTCTGTATTTACTGACAGAAGGAATCCTCTTCCTGTACATGTCACTTTTCTACCCACCCCTTGCGTTTATAGCTGCATTTTTAGTCATAGAAACGCACTAAAACGCAGCTATATTTGCAACTTGCGTTTTTCATTGAGTTCAATGAGATGTTGAAAAATGCAATGGGTGGAAAACGCAGTGAAAAACGCAAAAATAATTGACATGCTGCGTTTGTGGGCACCACAAAAACGCAGCTAAAAAAAACGTTGTGAGCAGACAGCAAAAATGAAAACTCATAGACTTTGCTGGGGAAGCAATGTCACAGCGTTTTCTGAGCAAATACGCACCCGAAAAACACGCAAAAACGCCGCGAAAAACGCACTGTCTAAACTTACCCTTAGTCAAAGCGAGCGAAGAACAGCAACCACCGGGTCTGTTGAGGGTTCAACCTCTGAGCCGACTGGACTTAAGATAGGTTCTGATGGTCGGTATAGATGATAACTGGATGCATTGACCTCTCCAGCAGGTATCACCACTCCTCTACGGCCAACTTAATTGCCAGCAACTCTCAGTCATCTCGCCAATCAAGTAGCTCCACTCTGCTGGAGAGAAAGCCCTGGAAAAGAAGCCACAGGTTACGGTCTTACCCTCGGTTGTCTTCTGTATAAGAACTGCACCAGCACCAGAGGAGGAGACATCCACTTCCACAATAAACTGCTTGCTGGTGTTGGGTCTATACAGCGCTGGAGCAGAAGCAAAGGTCCGTTTGAGCGACTGGAAGGAGTCTTCCGCCTCTGAGGTCCATATCTTCGGATTCTTCCCTTTGCGGGTTAGAGCCGAGATGAAGTGGATTAGAGAGAAGTGTTGGATGAATTGCCTGTAGTAATTGGCAGACGCCAAAAACCGCCGGATAGCCTTCATCCCGTCTGGACTGGCCACTTCAGTACGGCCGACACTTTGTCCAGATCCGTCTTCAGATCTATGAAGCCTAAGCAAGGCAATGAGGTTTGCTCGAACAAACACTTCACAATTTTAGCATAGACGCGATTCTCCCTCAACCTCTGAAGGACCATCCGAACATGTCTCCGGTGGGTAGGCAGATCTGGGGAAAAGATGAGTAGGTCGTCCAGGTACACTACCACACAGGTTTATAGAAGGTCTCGGAATATATCATTCACAAAGTCCTGGAAGACTGCAGGGGCATTATTAACCCCGAAGGGCATCACTCGGTATTCATACTGCCCATCACGAGTGTTGAAAGCTGGCTTCCATTCGTCACCTGACCGGATCCAGACCAGATTGTATGCTCCCCGAACATCGAGCTTAGAGTAGATCCTGGAGCATTAAAGACTGTTGAATAGTTCAGGAATAAGAGAAAGCTGGTACTTATTCTTAAACGTGATCTTATTCAGGCCCCGGTAGTCAACACAAGGCTGCAGAGATCCATCATTTTTTTTGACAATGAAGAAGCCCACTCCGGCGGGAGAAGAGGACTTTTGGATGAAGCCTCAGGCCAGGTTCTCCATTATATAAATTGGACAGAGCTTGGGTCTCTGCCTGCAACACGGGGTAGATTCGCCCATAAGAAGGGGTCGACTCGGGAAGAAGGTCGATGGGACAGTCATAGGGCCGATGTGGTAGCAATGTCTCAAACTCCTGACTATCAAAGACGTCGGCATAGGCCTAGTAGGCGCATAGCAGACCCGGTTGATTAGCCGGCGCAGCAGGCAGGTGAGAGGGATGTATCGGGATCAGACAGTTATCATGGCAGTGCGCTCCCCAACGGAGTATATCTCCTGAGTCCCAGTCCAATACCGGCTTGTGCGACTGAATCCATGATAACCCCAGAGGCAGAGCTTGAGCCATCGCTGGCAGCACATGAAAAGCGATCTTCTCAGAGTGCAATGACCCTACTCGCATCTCTAGGGCCTCGGTAACAAACCGGATGGGCTCAGAAAGAGGCCTCCCATCCACGGAGGAGATAGGGATGGGATTGGCAAGGCACTGAACTGAAATCTGATGTCGATCCACCATGGACTACTGGATAATGTTCCCGGCGAAGCCGGACTCCAGAAATACATGCACCGTAAACTGAGTAACCACAGCACAGAGATACCGGAACATGGAGAAATGAACAGGACTTGGCGTGACTTAGGGTGGCCTCTCTAACGGACCCAAGGCTTGGTAGTTTCCCGGCTTCACAGGACAATATCGAATCAAGTGTTCAAGACTTCCGCAGTAGAAGTGTAGCGCCCCTGAGCCACTCAGGGCACTACAAGGGATGCAGGACCTACCCCCTGGGACCTGGAGTACCAGTGCCGATACCACCAAAGCACAATCAAAATCCTAGTTCTCCACTCCACATCGGGAATACAGGGTTAATCAAGTAAGGGGATGGTCGCCTAGAGGGTGGAACCAGTCCAAGGATTAGCCAGCCTGGTGGTAGGGGACCAAGAGGAGAGGAGAGAACAGTGGCGCACAGAGAGGTGTGCGGACGTGCTCGACCTGGGTCCGTGCGATGGTGACCAGGGAGCACAGGAGAGAGGTCGCCAGGGCGGGTACGGACAAGTAGAGCTGGGCACAGGGCACTAGTTCAGGCGCCAGTTCAACACGGCTTGATAATCACCTGCACAGTGAGGACACCTTCATGGACTTCACCGAACCAAATAATCCGGCGGGATAAGCAGTAAACTAGGATTGGGGTTCGGACACTTACCTCTCCACAGGGTCTGCACTGCCCACCGTATGGAGAAGGAGACTGTTACCCCAAAGGGACAATCGGGCTCCAAACGCTCCATGCCACGGGGACCCAACCAACAGAGAGTGCGGGGACAGAGCAACCTGGGTCACTACATTGGCACTGATACTCCATGGAACCTGAACCAGTCATCCACGGGTTGGAGTAAGTAGAGACTTTTTATTACAACCTTGTGTGGTCCGTTACTGCCCTTCACATCTCCCAGGCACGGCTCTACCTGCGGAGGGCCTAACACCATTGCTGCAACAACCACCAGCCCTGTTAGTACCCACATTCAGAAGCAGCGGTTCTACACCCTTAACCGCAACCCGCAGGTGGCGTCACGTACACTAACTTTCACCCCTACTTTAAATAATTCCCCTTTTACAAGAGAAGCCCCAGGGCACGGGACCGGGCAACGGCCACCAGAGTGACATTTTCATTTGCAACTGCCCGGGACAGAGTACCCCCTTCCCTGGGCGACACAGAAGCACTCTCCTGCCACTTACTGAGTCTCCTGACGTAGCCTGGACTCTGCGATGTGGTCCACCTTCATGGGCTCGTGTGGGGTAGCGGTCCTGGTGGGAGGAGGCAACATGTGGCGCTGAAACGGTGGGTGCAAGATGCGAGGTTCTCGTTTTCCTCTCACGGGTGACCTCGTAGGTCAACACTGGTTGCCAAGGAAATCAGGTCCTCCAGGGTGGAAACCATGTCCCGGCCGGCCAGTTCATCCTTAATTCTTCTGGACAATCCCTCCCAGAAAGTGGCCAGCAATGCCTCATTGTTTCATCCGAGTTTGGAGGACAGGGTGTGAAACTTGATGGCATACTGTCCAACCGTGAGATTGCCCTGGCGAATTCTCATGAGTGATGAGACAGTAGAGGCGAAGCATCCCGGCTCGTCGAATACCTTGCGAAAGGTAGTTAGGAAGGCAGCCAGATGTTGGACGATCAGATCATTGTTCTTCCATAGGGGATTCATCCATGCAAGGGCCTGTCCAGACGGATGAGACATGATGAACGCCACTTTGGAGCGATTGGTCGCCAGTTGCAGAGGAGAGAGCTTGAAATGCAATGAACACTAATTCAAAAAACCTTGGCATAGTCTTGGATCACCTCCATACATTGGGTAGGGCGAGATCTGGACAGGTGTGTCAGCAGCCGTAGAGGGTCTGAAGTAGCTGAGGGAGACGGGTTCTGCGGGGCATACAGACAGGTGTCCATGGTCGCCATGTACTCGGGCATTCATCTTTGTGCTTCGTGCTGTCGGGAAGGTTCCCTGAGCACAAGTTGGGGAGAGTCAGAGGATCTGGAAGCCTGCATGGCCATCAGATGGGATTCAACTGATTTTGTGTATGCTACTGCTTTGCCTGGGTATCAGGGAGGTGGGTGAGCTCTTGCTGCATGTCTGCCAGGCGGTAGGCTTGGTCCTGGCATAGTCCATGGCCTGAGAAAACTGTTACGGTCGCCGAGGGGCGGTGAGTGTCCGGGAGTGGACCCACTGGGCTGTACACCGGACTCCCCTAGAGGGGCTAACCGGTAGCGAACCCCTATACAGGGATTGTCAGGTGCAGCCCCAGGGAGACCTCAATGCACGACAGCCAGGACCAGTGGAGTCGACTCTGATGGACTGGTAGTCTCTTAATGTCCGTTGTGGGTGTGCTCGGATGTGGCAGCATGAAGGTGGTAACTCAGGCTAGGCAGCATGGAGGTAGCAGCTCAGACCTGGCTGCATGGAGGTGGAGGCTCAGACATGGCAGCACGGAGGTGGTGGCTCAGTCTTAGCAGCACAGAGGTAGCAGCTCAGATGTGCACCCTACGAGCACTCACAGAAGGCCTGCGCGTGGCCTGGAAGCTGGAGGAGGCCACGGCAGACCTCGGTGCAGAAAGGAGGTGTGTGGAATCGCCAGGCAGGTGAAAGAGTGGCGCCCCGTCCAAGGCCTTGGAGTGTGTGGGTTTGGGACCAGGACTGGGCGTTACAGCTCACAGTCTACAAGGGATGGGTGAGGATACAGTAGGTGAAGGTGGAGATGGTCGAGCGTCGTTATAGCAGATTGAGGGTTACTGCATGTTGTAGGTAGTGACAAAAGGCAACAAGGGTTAACTGCACAACCGCACACAGCAACCAGAAACAAGTACTACAACCACCAGTTAGTCTGGATCACAACATCCAAGCTAAACTATAGCTAGCACTAATGGAAGTGTTCAGCCAGCATATATAGGAGAGGAGCAGATATGATTGGCTCCCCAACAACATGTGATCAAAGATGACTCACAAGCAGACCAGCAGAGATTAACTCTTGCTAGCTTGCCTATGAACTAGCAATCTGTTGGTTGACGCTCGAGTCTGCATGCGCTGATCACAGACATCAGAAAACTTATCAGGTGGAGTGTCAGAATCATAATCTGGACAGGTCCTGACACCGCCATGACAGTCGACGATGCTTGTAAAAACCACATGTGACAATTGTACACTGGGGAGGGGATAAGGAGTGATGGGGCCGGATGTTATCCACCGGGGGAGGGGAGGAGTGATGGTGCACCGCCCCCACGTCAGCAGCCGGGCTGCTCGGATCCGGATCTGCAGTGTGGCTCGAGCGGTCTCCGGACCCGGGGTCTCGCCGTCACTTCGAAATAAAAGGGGGATAATGGTATGTGGGGATACTGTATACAGTCCGTGACGCCACCCACAGTGTGTGGTAAAATGGGGTACCACCGATGCTATTGGGGAGCACCCGGGGCGTTGGGATGGCAGCTAGCTGTTGTTAACCCTCCGTGGGTAGGGATGGATGGCCCGGGGCCCAGTGTCTCTGTGCTGAGGATGGTGATTGCAGGGGCTGGCGCGCCCGGACGGACCGGGAGATGTTGGTGTACTCACTATTGAAGAAATCACACAAGTCTGTGGTAAACTAAGGTGCCAGTGGCCGGAACTCCGCGGCCAGGTGTATTCTGGTCCCTCGCCCGGGCTGATGGTCTGTGTCACTTTCCTCTGCACTATTTTTGTTTCTTGTGGACTTCCCGGTATGGAACACGGGAGCCCGCTCCCGATACTTCTATTGGGAGCCTTGCCCACTGACGCTGGCCCTTGAGATCTACCGGGCCCTGGCGGATGTGTGGCGCCCTGGACTAGCCAGGTAGTCACAGGTAGACCCCCTGCACCATCACCAGCCCCTAAAAAGGTGTAACCAGCCAACCTAAAAAAACTCAGAGTCACCCCTCTCAGGTCTTGACATTGACACCAGGGGAAGGAGCCATGCGGTTGGCCACGCCCACCGAGGAGTTCGGATAGCCTGAGACACAAAAGGAGAGCAGTAGCAGTGTGTCAACGTCTGTCAGGGATCTGGGTAGGAGCCCAGATACCCTGTGACCAGGAGGCAGACTGTGGTTGCCGCCTGCAGGAGCCGGGAAGACGGCTGGTGGAACCGTAAGGGACCGGGACAGGGTAGTGGCCCGTCGGTACCGAACCGGGGAGCCAACTGGAAACCGGAGCACCAGGAGGGGTACTCAGACCCAGAACGAGATCCAGAAGCCACTGGACCACGTCGAATTCACTGATTGAGGTCTGGACCTTAGGTCCTTTCCCATCCCAACACCCGAAAGATGGCAACAGCCCACTGAGGGGGATAGAAAGCCACCGCACAGGCAGAGAGATCCCACGGGCCAGCGCCTGCGGACAAACGAGTTCCCCGACACACATAAAGCCGGGGAGCGGACTACCATTGCTGAAGCATAGGCAGTAAAGTTCTACCACAGAGGTGCAGGAGAAAGGCGGGAACCACCAACCTGAGAAAGGGGCAAAGCGCAGCCGGCTGCGGGCACCGACCACCCTCCTTTTTGGTTTACCAGAGACTCCGGTGTATCTGTCATTGTGAGTACAACAGTGCCCTCGGGCCGCGCACCGCACCACACCATCTTGCCCGCACCTCACAACCACCGGGGCCCGGGACCATCACCCCCTGCCCACGGAGGGGTCAACACCAGGCTGCATAACATCGTCCCCAGGAGCCTAGTTAACGGCAGCGGTGGTGTCCACATTCACCACAACCCGTGGGTGGCGTCACGAACGTTCATCCTTAAACGCCATGGCCCCAGCCGTGAACCTTCCCCACCGAAGTCCCTACATGTAGCGTCAGCTTCCCTTCAGAGCGACGTGACCCCCGGGTCCAGGAGGAGCTCGAGCCACCCACGAAACGAGCCCGGATCCAAGCGGCTCAGCTGCGGCCGAGCGCGGGGCGGTACAGATGCCCTATCACCCGCAGTAGGCTGTTGTCTGCTTTTGGGACTTTGGTTGGGACAGGACCTATAATCCTGCCCTCAATTGGTTAATTAGCTAGGCCGTTGGTTCCGGTCCTGACTTCAGGGTCCCAGTACCCCCTCTTGTGCACGGTTTCCGGGTCAGTTCTCCGGTGTCGGTACCGGCGGGTTTCTACCATGTCCACCTCAGATCTCCGGCAGCCGTTTTCCCGTCTCCTGTCAGTCACTGACCACCGTCTGCCACCTAGCCAGTATGCCGGGGCTTCAACCCCGACACCTTTGCTCTCTGACTTCAGTTGCACTTTCTCCTCTCTCACTCCTACTCCTCTCCACTCCAACTTCAACTCAAAACAGAACTCACTTCTTTTTCCCGCCCCCGGGTTCTCTAGACCCCTAGGTGGGCATTCTCCATCCGCCTGGTCCCGCCCACTGGTGTGCCTGTCCTACCCTGGGGGGGGTGACTAGGGTTTTGTTGGCTTGGTGCAACCCTGTGAGGGAAGGTGTTATGCGGGGGCCTATTCTATGTGTGACTACCTGGGGCACCAGAGCGTCACAATGGATCCGGATGTTATACACTGGGGGAGGGGAGGAGTGATGAGGCCGGAAGTTATACACCGGGGGGAGGGGAGGAGTGATGGGGCGGATGTTATACACCGGGGGAGGGGAGGAGTGATGAGGCCAGAAGTTATACACCGGGGGAGGGGAGGAGTGATGGGGCCGGATGTTATACACCGGGGGAGGGGAGGAGTGATGGGGCCGGATGTTATACACCGGGGGAGGGGAGGAGTGATGGGGCCGGATGTTATACACCGGGGGAGGGGAGGAGTGATGGGGTGGATGTTATACACCGGGGGAGGGGAGGAGTGATGAGGCCAGAAGTTATACACCGGGGGGAGGGGAGGAGTGATGGGGCGGATGTTATACACCGGGGGAGGGGAGGAGTGATGAGGCCAGAAGTTATACACCGGGGGAGGGGAGGAGTGATGGGGCCGGATGTTATACACCGGGGGAGGGGAGGAGTGATGGGGCCGGATGTTATACACCGGGGGAGGGGAGGAATGATGGGGCGGATGTTATACACCGGGGGAGGGGAGGAGTGATGGGGCGGATGTTATACACCGGGGGAGGGGAGGAGTGATGAGGCCAGAAGTTATACACCGGGGGGAGGGGAGGAGTGATGGGGCGGATGTTATACACCGGGGGAGGGGAGGAGTGATGAGGCCAGAAGTTATACACCGGGGGAGGGGAGGAGTGATGGGGCCGGATGTTATACACCGGGGGAGGGGAGGAGTGATGGGGCCGGATGTTATACACCGGGGGAGGGGAGGAGTGATGGGGCCGGATGTTATACACCGGGGGAGGGGAGGAGTGATGGGGCGGATGTTATACACCGGGGGAGGGGAGGAGTGATGAGGCCAGAAGTTATACACCGGGGGGAGGGGAGGAGTGATGGGGCGGATGTTATACACCCTTGGCAATGTGACTGATGAAGAGCTCAGATATCAGTGATGGAGACCTGCGGCCCGTTCTTTTCTCCTTGGTGCCCCGATCTGCCATGTTGTCATGCTTGCACCACTACCACCATCTGTGGCACTTCCCGTTCTTGTAGAATGACTCTTCGCCTCCCCCCTCGTTCCTCCAATCTGACAGGATCATTTACCGTCCTAATTAACGAGGGGATCAGATATCAGAACGTTAATCCCAATCAGACCGGGTTACATGGCGCAATGCCTGGCATGTCCGCTCAGCTGCCCTGTGCCCTGGATGGCTGCCCAGCCCCGCAGCGGGTGACATGGTGTCATGGAGCCTCTGATTACAGACATGGGGCCGGGGATATCAGACCCTCGCACTCGGAACACGAGGCTCATCAATGTCATTTTCTCTTACAGTTGTCAGCGCAAGTTCTGGAGAAGAAAAATGTTGGATTTGGCCTTCTGGATTCTAAGAAAAATGCAAAAGTCGCCAAGAAGATCGGTAAATGTTATAGGATGTCTGTTGTGACGCCCCTGGACTATCAGGTCGTCACAGGGTACTGCACAATCTGCCCTTCCGTGCAATATCTACCTCCGTCTTGGTTCTGGGTCCCCAACTACATGGTGTTGCCTGCATCAGCTGATTAAATCCTAGGTACACTCTGCACCACACCCACCAGACACACCAGTGGACGGCTTGAATGGAATAGGGTCGCCCACCTACGGGGTTGGTAAGGGGAGGTCAGGAGTGTTAGAAAAAGAGAGAAGTAGTTTGGAAGTGAAGGAGAGAGGAGGTCAGGAGCCGGGCTCCTAGGGACAGTCTAGGTGGCAGACGGTGGTCTGGGCCTAGAGGAGCTGGACCCTCGGTTGCAGGGGATCGTGACAAAGGGGACGGAACTGTCGAGGAGGATAGCCGGCAGCCTTGTACCATCACCGGGCTGGGACCAAGGCACGATGGGGTACGTGAACCCTAGGTCAGGGAGTAGCTTCAGGCAACCTGACAATTCACCCGACGAGAACGGACCCTTCAAGATCCGCTCTCCACCCGCTCCAAAATCGAGGTACTAGCGCAATGAGGAAGATAGGACTTTCCACAAAAACGGTCCAGAAAATCCCAAGCGTGAACCCTCAGAGCAAGCTCCCACACAGCCATAATGGGGAGCGGGACTCGGCAAGTTCCATACTATCGGGACCAACCGAGAAGGTCACGGATCACCAGGCAGCACCATTGGGGACGGGACCCGAACTAAGCTCCCCTCAGCGGCAGCGGTGTCTAGAACTTTGGTTTATCCAGTTGTCGGTGTCAGTTTTATGGACTGAGTGAGTACGAAAGTGGCCCCTGCGCTTCCCACGGCACTCCCCAACACCATCTCCGAGTCCTGGGTCATGCCCCCTACCCGTGGAGGGTTCTAACACCTGGCTGCCCCCTTCTATCACCCCCGGGTACTCCCAACTGCAGCGGTGGTACTCCAAATTACCACATACCATGGGTGGCGTCACGAACTCTAACATAATCCCCTGTAAATACCCGCCTTTATCTGAGGGGCCGCACGACCCCCGGGTCCGGAGACCCCTCGAGACACCGCGGATCCGGATCCGAGCAGCCCGGCTGCTGACACAGGGGCGGCACACCCTCAGCGCAGAATGACTGTTCAGACCCAGCACAGGCGCTCGGTGCGTCATTTCAGGGCAGCTTCCCTCCCTCCATCTCCTCCGTCCTCTCTGCTTTGACTGATAGCTTTGCCTTCATAGAAACAGAGAAGGGGGAGACAGATGGAAAGCAAGAAGGAGCGACGAAGCACAGAAATGATGCACCGAGCGCCTGTGCTGGGTTTGTACGGTCATTCCGTGCGGACAGTGGCCCAATAAAGCCAAAAGATTATTCACTTCAAATGCAACTCCCAACATGTTCCTGTATGTGTGATGGAGATTGTGCATCGTCAGGGTCATGATGAATTCATAGATTGAGTCCTCAGTGTGATGGTTATTGTGTATCCACGGGTTATATTGACAGTATGATTGTGTATCCTCCGTGTGATGGAGATTGTACCTTCATGTTTATCCTCCGTGTGATGGAGATTGTACCTTCACATTATATCCTCCGTGTGATGGAGATTGTACCTTCATGTTGTATCCTCCGTGTGATGGAGATTGTACCTTCATGTTTATCCTCCGTGTGATGGAGATTGTGTATCCTCCGTGTGATGGAGATTGTGTATCCTCCGTGTGATGGAGATTGTACCTTCATGTTTATCCTCCGTGTGATGGAGATTGTGTATCCTCCGTGTGATGGAGATTGTACCTTCATGTTTATCCTCCGTGTGATGGAGATTGTGTATCCTCCGTGTGATGGAGATTGTACCTTCATGTTGTATCCTCCGTGTGATGGAGATTGTGTATCCTCCGTGTGATGGAGATTGTGTATCCTCCGTGTGATGGAGATTGTACCTTCATGTTTATCCTCCGTGTGATGGAGATTGTGTATCCTCCGTGTGATGGAGATCGTACCTTCATGTTTATCCTCCGTGTGATGGAGATTGTGTATCCTCCGTGTGATGGAGATCGTACCTTCATGTTTATCCTCCGTGTGATGGAGATTGTGTATCCTCCGTGTGATGGAGATTGTGTATCCTCCGTGTGATGGAGATTGTACCTTCATTTTTATCCTCCGTGTGATGGAGATTGTACCTTCATGTTGTATCCTCCGTGTGATGGAGATTGTACCTTCACATTATATCCTCCGTGTGATGGAGATTGTACCTTCATGTTGTATCCTCCGTGTGATGGAGATTGTACCTTCACATTATATCCTCCGTGTGATGGAGATTGTGTATCCTCCGTGTGATGGAGATTGTACCTTCACATTATATCCTCCGTGTGATGGAGATTGTGTATCCTCCGTGTGATGGAGATTGTACCTTCATGTTGTATCCTCCGTGTGATGGAGATTGTACCTTCATGTTGTATCCTCCGTGTGATGGAGATTGTACCTTCATGTTGTATCCTCCGTGTGATGGAGATTGTACCTTCATGTTTATCCTCCATGTGATGGAGATTGTACCTTCATGTTGTATCCTCCGTGTGATGGAGATTGCACCTTCATGTTGTATCCTCCGTGTGATGGAGATTGTACCTTCATGTTGTATCCTCCGTGTGATGGAGATTGCACCTTCACATTATATCCTCCGTGTGATGGAGATTGTACCTTCATGTTGTATCCTCCGTGTGATGGAGATTGTACCTTCATGTTGTATCCTCCGTGTGATGGAGATTGTACCATCATGTTGTATCCTCCGTGTGATGGAGATTGTACCTTCACATTATATCCTCCGTGTGATGGAGATTGTACCTTCATGTTGTATCCTCCGTGTGATGGAGATTGTACCTTCATGTTGTATCCTCCGTGTGATGGAGATTGTACCTTCATGTTGTATCCTCCGTGTGATGGAGATTATACCTTCATGTTTATCCTCCGTGTGATGGAGATTGTACCTTCATGTTTATCCTCCGTGTGATGGAGATTGTGTATCCTCCGTGTGATGGAGATTGTACCTTCATGTTGTATCCTCCGTGTGATGGAGATTGTACCTTCATGTTGTATCCTCCGTGTGATGGAGATTGTACCTTCATGTTTGTCCTCGGTGGGATGGAGACTGTACCTTCATGTTTATCCTCCGTGTGATGGCGATTGTGTATCCTCCGTGTGATGGAGACTGTGTACCTTCACATTGTATCCTCCGTGTGATGGGGATTGTACCTTCATGTGTATCCTCCGTGTGATGGAAATTGTGTATCCTCCGTGTGATGGAGATTGTACCTTCATGTTTATCCTCCGTGTGATGGAGATTGTACCTTCATGTGTATCCTCCGTGTGATGGAAATTGTGTATCCTCCGTGTGATGGAGATTGTACCTTCATGTTTATCCTCCGTGTGATGGAGATTGTACCTTCATGTGTATCCTCCGTGTGATGGAGATTGTGTATCCTCCGTGTGATGGAGATTGTATCTTCATGTTTATCCTCCGTGTGATGGAGATTGTGTATCCTCCGTGTGATGGAGATTGTACCTTCATGTTTATCCTCCGTGTGATGGAGATTGTACCTTCATGTTGTATTCTCGGTGTGATGGAGATTGTATCTTCATGTTTATCCTCCGTGTGATGGAGATTGTGTATCCTCCGTGCAATGGAGATTGTGTATCCTCCGTGCGATGGAGATTGTGTACCTTTATTTTTATCCTCAGTGTGATGGACATTGTGTGCCTTCACATTATATCCTCGCTGTGATGGAGATTATGTATCCTTAGTGTGTATCACAAAGTGACTGTAGGATAGTGAGGGACACTGGACTTCTATACTGTCCCTCTTGCTAGAGAACCCTTGGC